>NC_081311.1:3275000-3522500 GCF_026419965.1 Kogia breviceps
AGAGTCTTGCACCCCATAAGGGGACATAGAAATGTCAGTGGTGAGCTAGAATTCGTGTCATAGCTGGGAGCTGGCACAGCATCCAGATGCGGGCCTGGCACACACATGGCTACAGCAGATATACCATGTTTTAATTTTTTTGGACAAATATATTTGGTTTCCTCACTTCTCATGTGCATGACTGAAGGTGGCTTGATCTAATTCAATTTGTCTACTTAGGGATGCGATCAAATGAGGGCTTTGCCTTGGTGAATCCAAGGACAGCTGAAGCACGTTGGTCCGTAGTGGGGAGTGATGGGGAGAAGTCCGCCGTGTCTCCTCAAGTGTCTCGACATTAAATTTTAAGGGCGAACATGCTCGGCTTCAATAAGGAATAACCGTAAAGCTCGTCGTGTGTGGGTGACAAGGGAGAAGGTTCCTCCGAAACATGCAGGTCCCTCATAATCTGTTTCTAATGAAAACTCGGGAAATATTCGTACAGGAAGGAGGAAGAGGGTCTTGAGTGAGTGCCAGAAAGAAGCTCTATGAGCCAACGACATTGGGGTGCTTTTCAGAAAGACCTGAAGTGTAACAAAAATGGTCCTGCCCAGCAGCATCGTGAAGGGGAAGGGATGGGTGACATCAAAACTGTCTGCACAGCTAAAATGTTTTTTAATTAAAAAAAAATTTTATGATCCTATCTAATTTGGTGATGCAGACTGCATTAGAAAAGGGAAGAGATATGGGGACATATGTATACGTGTAACTGATTCACTTTGTTATAAAGCAGAAACTGACACACCATTGTAAAGCAATTATACTCTAATAAAGATGTTAAAATATATATATATATATAAATAAAAATGCAATTCAATCCAAAAAAAAAAAGAACTTAACCCAGTGGGGAATCTCGCTAGAAAGTTCTGGCTGTGGGTTGCTGGCTCCACGAGGTACCAAGTAGAGCTAATGAGGTGGGATGTGGTCCACAGAATTCCGTGGAGTGGATGTCACCTCGGCTGGGAGTGGAGACGCCCTCCCTGCAGCCCTGAACATCTTGCCACTGTCTCTGTGCTGTCATTAGCCAGTGAACAGCTGCTGACTTCAGCTCTTTGGGGACCGGTCTGAGAGTTGCTGGAACAGACCACGAAGATCCCTGTCTGAGCCATGGCTGCCTGGAATGGTTTGCTCCCAGGCAGTTGTGGAAGACTTTATGCCTCTTGGGCAAAGGATCTCTTAGAGGCTTGACTGTGAGCCAGGAGGTGGAGCATATTCACATATTTGAAATAAATGCATTATGGGTTTGGCTCACATTTGTGGTGGAGAATATTTTATTACCAGATCAGTTCTTATTGAAAATATATGTGTTGGAGGTCTGGTTTGAATTAATCTGCTAATGTGTATGTATATTGTATGTGTATATTTTTCCTTTTAGAAATATGGATTGCTGGGGATTGGTAAAAATTTAATATTTTAGTTCTTTGTGTCATAAAATTAGTATACTTTGTTGTAATTAGTGTTTTATTCAAGTCTGTCAAAACCATAAATTATTGAGACTTAAAAACAACTGTAGTGTCATGTTTGAAACTAAGCGCTGAATTTATATGCATTGGTGTTGCAAACCAACTAGCTTCTAAGTGATGGCATCCTTAGTTTTTCATTTATGTTATTCATTTATTTTTTTTGTCCATGCCACACAGAGCTTGTGGGACCTTAGTTCCCAGACCAGGGATCAAACCTGGGCCCTCGGCAGTGAAAGCGCGGAGTCCTAACCTCTGGTCTGCCAGGGAAGTCCCTATCTTTTCATTTAAATATAAAGTGTGAATACCGCCATTTTAGGAAACAAAGTCACTAGTATTTAAATCATTGAATAGTTTTTTGAGGGAGATAAGTTAAAATGAAGTATTCCACATGAAAGTGTTTGAAAGAAGCAGAAAACTTAGGAAAAGAAATGAGAAAAAGGGATGATGCCAAATAAATCCTGTTGATCAAAGAAAAAAAATCATAAACCAGCAAAATTCTTGGTTTTAACTAGAATGACATAAAAATACCTAAGAAAGATAATGCGATTCTTTCCTAATCATTAGATATTCTTTGTCCACATCTCACTTAATGAATAAACAGTATTTCAGTGAATGAATATGTATAGTTCTTTAGTCCACCCCATACTGTTGGGCATTTAGACTCCTTCCAGTTTTTGTCTATCATAAAATAATGCTGCAACGAACATGTGTGTAGTTATTTTTTGCACATAGTTATTTCCTTAAGACACTTTCCTACAAGTAAAACTTCTGGCTAAAGAGGATAAATGTTTTCAGGTCTTTTGGTGTATTTTATCAAATTGCTTGTCATTTTGTATCTGTCGACTTGCCTCATAAGAGGTGAGGAAGTTAACTCTAACTTTTGTCCCCACCCCTTCACCTTCTTTCTGTTGTTTTATATTATGAGATTTTAGCACTAGTTCATTATTAAATTATTCTTATTTTTGAACCTTCAAAACTGCATTTTTTTTGTAAATATACCTTTACTTCTGTGATGATTTGGTTTCATTGTTTATCCCAGTAGTACCTTTCTAACATAATTCTAAAACTCTTTAGTTCTGTACTTTGATTCATCTTTTAGTCTGCTGGAGAATGTCTTTGAATACATTTTTCTCTAGGTTTTGTAAGTAATGCACTTTCTAATCACTTGTACATTTGAGAAATTTCCTCTATTGCTTCTTATCCAGGTTTTTAAGGAAGGTGTTTTATTATTGAGTTCTAAGAGGTTTTTATATGTTCTGGATATAAATTCTTTATCAAATTTTTGATTTGCAAATATTTTCTTTCAGGTTTTAGTTTGCCTTTTCATTTTGTCAATGGCATTTTTAGAAGAGCAGACATTTTACATTTTGGTTAAATCTAATTTATTAGCATTTTATTTTATTGTTTGTGAAATTTGTGTCTTATCTATAAAATTTTGCCTTCCCCAAGGTTTGAAGAATTTTGTGGTATGATCCATTTTGAGCTAATTTTGTATATGGCATTAAGTAAGAGCAAGGGTCATTTTTACCCATGTGCATATCCATTTGTTCTGGCACCAATTTTTTTTTTTTTTTTTTTTTTTTGCGGTACGCGGGCCTCTCACTGCTGTGGCCTCTCCCGTTGCGGAGCACAGGCTCCAGGCACAGGCTCAGTGGCCATGGCTCATGGGCCCAGCCGCTCCGTGGCACGTGGGACCTTCCCGGACCGGGGCACGAACCCGCGTCCCCTGCATCGGCAGGCGGACTCTCAACCACTGCGCCACCAGGGAAGCCCAGCCCTCTGGCACCAATCTTTGAAAAGACTATTCTTTTCTCCGTTGAATTGTCTTTTCCTCTTTGTTAAAAATAAATTGGCCATATACGTTTGAGTCTATTTCTGTTCTCTCTATTATGTTTCATTTCACTGTGTGCTTATTTTCATGCCAGAACCCCAGTGACCCCTTCACTGTAAATTTTCAGATAATGTAAGTCCTCTAGTTTTTCTTTTTTAAACTTGACTATTCTCTATCTTTTGAATTTTCATACAAATTTTAGAATCAGATTGTCAATTTATACAAAAAAGACCTCCTGGGATGTTGATTGGTAATACGCTGAATTTATAGAGTAAGCTGGAAGGAATTGCATTTTTAATAAAAATGAGACTTCCGATTCATGAACATAGTAGATATCTCTCCATTTATTTGGTATTCTTTAATTCCTTGGTGGCAATATACAGTTTTCATTGAACAGGTCTTGCACATATTTTGTTAAAGTCTACCTAAATATTTCATGATTTTGATGCTATTTTGAATGGTATTTTAAATTGTTCATTGCTACTATATGTAAATACAGTTGATTTTTTTATATTGGCCTTGTATCTTGTGACCTTACTGAAATGTTTATTTCCTTAGGATTTTCTACTTCTTCTTTTCCAATGTGTGTGATCTCTCACTCTCACACTCTTTTATCCCACACTATCTCTCACCTTGTTGCACTGGGTAGCCTCCCCAGTACGACAGTGTTTACTAGAGCCACATCCTTACTTTTTCCGCAGTCTTAGAGGGAAAGTCATCAAATCTTTTGTCATTAGGTATGATGTGAGCTGTGGGGTTTTCGTAAACACTCAATATTGTCTTTCTGCTAAACAAGATTTTAATTTTGCTAATTTACTATTGCTCAACCCATTAACCTTTTCTTTAGTGTATAGTGCTTTCTGTGTCTAAGAAATATTTTCCTGCTGTAAAATTGTGAAGCTATTCTTCTATGCTGTTTTCTAGAAGGTTTGTTGTTTCATCTTTCACATTTACGTCTAAAAACTACTTGGAAATGATTTGTTTTTTCTGTGTGGTGTGAGATATGAGCTACAGGTCAGGAATTTTTTTTGTTGTTTTTCCTACAGATATGCAGGTGACAGAGTGTCATCTACTGAATAGACCGTTCTTCCCGCTTTTGGTGTCATCGCTGTCAGAAAGCCAGTGACTATAAATGAGTCTATTTCTGCACTCTCTGTTCTGGTCCATTGATCTATTGTCTATCCATGTGCTAATACCACACTGTATCAAGTAAGGTAGCTTTATAAAAGTCTTCATAGCTGGGAGGCTGCACCTGCCAGCTCTGTCTTTCTTCTGCGAGACCATCTTGACTCTCCTTGGCCTTCTGCCTTTCCGTATAAATATTTGAATCAGCTTGTCAGTTTCCACACAAAAAGCGTTATGATCTTGATTGCAAATGCATTGAATATATACATCAATTCAGGGATAATTGATAACTTTATAATACTGAATAGTCAAAATTACAGCTCTCCATTTATATAGGTCTTTTAACATTTCTCTCAATAAAGTTTTGTAAATTTTAGTGCAGAAATCTTGTATGTCTTTTGTTAGATTTACTCCTTAATGTTTTTGTATTTTCTGATGCTGTTTTAAACAGTATCTTTTAAAAGTTTGTTTTCTAATTATTTTCTAAGTATATTGAAATGCATTTGACTTTTCTTAGTTGAAGCATTTGAAATTGCCAATATTCAACTCTGAAATGGTGATTGCATATGACTCAATCTACTATTTTGGTCTTGCTCAATCCACTATTAATATTAGTATTCTGTTTATAGATTCTTTTTGGTTAATTCAGTACAAAACATGATGTGAAATAATAACATTTTAATTTTTTCCTTTCCAATTCTTATATTTAATTTTTTTTCATTACTACTGCTGTGACTGGGACTTCTAGTGCAATGCTGAATAGAAGTAGCGATGGTGTCATCTCTTTTATGATCATAGTTGGAAAATTTTCACTATTGCACCGTTAAGTATGACATGTGTTATAGGGGTTTTTTTTTGACTCATGAGTAATTATTTTATTCTTCAAGATATAATCCAGTACTATCATTTTTTATTTGTTGCTAAAGCTGTTCAAGTTGAGCCATTGAGAACTTTGTCAGGTTGGCACCTGTGCCCTTTCAATATGGCCTATTCCTTACCCCTCCATCCCTTGAGTACTTCCTTTCTGGTATCATATAATGCTTCAGGTTCATCTTGGATTTTCCCTGCCCAAACCCTGGAATCAACTACTTCTCCAAGGAGCCCTGGTTCCCTTTGTTGGAAAATGGTATTTAGAAACCAAGATCTGGTTGCTAGGTGTGCTCATTGCTTCTGGAGTGTCACTGCTTAGAGACCATCTTAGTAGATAGAGCTAGGAAATATATGTTTGTACAGTAAACTGTGTATATACACATTTACATTTAATTTTGTGTCTATTTATCTGTGGCTTAAAAAGTCCTTAAGTCCATATTGATACCTCTGACTCCAACCCAGCACTGCCACATTCATTCTAGTCCTTGTCCTTATCTTATTTGTCACAGTTTTCTTTGATAGTGAGAAACCTGGGTCTCATTAAATTGTTCAACACTGGTATTCACATAAGTAGTCTCAGAAATTCTAACAGCAACCTTGTGAGAAAGTAATTTATCAACTAGAGTACAGTATTTGTGTTTAGTTCTTTTTTTTTTTTTTTTTCGGTATGCGGGCCTCTCACTGTTGTGGCCTCTCCCGTTGCGAAGCACAGGCTCCGGACGCACAGGCTCAGTGGCCACGGCTCACGGGCCCAGCCGCTCCGCGGCACGTGGGATCTTCCTGGACCGAGACACGAACCCGTGTCCCCTGCATCGGCAGGTGGACTCTCAACCACTGCGCCACCAGGGAAGCCCATGTGTTTAGTTCTTTTTAGCTTTAGCCTTACAGTATTTGATCAAAGTATTATTTTCCAAAGTTACTTGGGTCAACTCCTTTCTTCCCCCTCCCCTTCAGTGTGTTTATCTGAGTCTGTTGTAATACAGTTAGATCCATTTGTCACCATTGTCTGCATTCTTGCTTTCTAGGACCTTTTCTACAATCTGGTTGATTGTTATTAAAAAATTACCTATATTAAAATTCACTTTGTGTAGTGCAAATTTCTGTGGGTTTCGACAAATGCGTGGAGTTGTATGTTCACCACCACAGTTGTATGGCCTGTAAAGTTCTGGCTACCCTTTTACAGATAGCTTCTCCCCTAAACTCCAACCCCTGGGGACTACTAAGCAGTTTCTACCTTATACTTTCCTTTTTCTAAATCATCAAATAGATGGAATCATACAATGTATAGCCTTTTGGGTCTGTGGCTTCTTTACTTCGTCAAATGCATTTGTTTCATCCCTGTTGTTAAGGGAACCAGTAATTCATTCCTTTTTATTGCTTAGTAGTATTCCATTGCATGGATATATCACACCTTGTTTATCTATTTACTGGTTGCAGGGCAAAGCAAGGTTACTTTTGGCTAATACATATAAAGCATCAGTAAGCATTCATATATAGGGCTTTGAGTGAAATAAATTTTCAGTTCTCTTAAGTAGATACCTAGGAGTGAGATTGCTTAGGTTATATGGTAGGTATACATTTCACTTTATAAGAAACTTCCAAACTGTTTTCCACGTGGGTATACCATTTTACATTCCCACCAATAATGTATAAAAATTCCATTTGCTTTGCATTCTTGTCAACACTTGTCATTGACAGTTGTTTCTGGTTTTTTTCTTTTGTTGTTGTTTTACGATATTCTGATATCGCATTGTGGTTTGAATTTGTATTTCCCTGTTGACTAATGATGTTGAACATCTTATTAGATGCTTTTTAAAATTTTCTAACCTTACATCTTTTTTGGTGAAGTATATAGATCTTTGGCTTATTTTTAAACTGAGTTGTTTGTTTTCTTACTGTTGAATTTTGAGCATTCTCAAAATGTTCTAGATGCAAGTCCTTTGTCAGATGTGTGATTCACAAATATTTTCTCCTGATCCATGGCTTTTCTTTTCATTCTCTTAGTAATGTCTCTCACAGCAGGAATTTTTGGAGGTAAATATTGATAATCTAATTATATTTTTTTAAGTGCAGAAATACAGAGTAATGAGAGTAGCCAAAATAATTTTTAAAAAGTAGAACAACGTTGGAGGACTTGATTTCAAGACTTATTATAGTTAAAACAATGTGGCATCAGGAAAAAGACAGACACACAAACAAAATGGAATAGAGAGACTGGAAATAAGGCCACACGAATATAGTCAACTGATTTTTGGCCAAGGAGCAAAAGCAATTCAATAGTGAGCAACCTTTTTTTAAAAAAATGGCACTAAAAGACATCTACAGATTATTCTGCCAGGATTTTGATTGGCATTGCATTGAACCTACGAGTTAAGTTGGGGAGAACTATATTTGAACATTATTAAATCTTCCAATCCATGAACATGGCATATCTTTCCATTGACTTGGGTCTTCTTTGATTTTTTTGATTAGTGTTTTGTAGTTTTCAACATACAGAACCTGCAGATATTTTGTTAGATTTATAACTGTTTCATTTGCTATTGTAGATGGTATTAAAAAAATTTTTTTAAATAATAATTTTTCCAGTTATTCTTTAATAGCATGTAGAAATATAATTGATTTTTGTATGTCAAATTAATAAGTTGCTGAACTCATCTATTATTTCTAAGAGCTTTTTTGTAGATTCTTCGTGTTTTTTGTCTTTTTTTTTTTTTTTTTACATAGACAATCATGCCATCTCTGAATATAGACAGCTTTTTCCATTTCATCTGGTCCTTTTATTTCTTTTGCTTGCTTTATTGCATTAAGTTTTCCAGGACAGTGTTGAACAAGAGTGGTGAGAGAGAACATCCTTTTCTTGTTCCCTTGGAAGCATTGCATTTTTTTACCATGTTCTCTGTAGGGTTTGTTTGTTTGTTTGCTTTTAGATGCTCGGATGCTCTTGATTAGTTTAAGGAAGTTCTCTTTTATAACTAGTTTGCTGAGAGTATCTACCAGGAATACATGTTGCATTTTTCAAGTGCTTTTTCTGCATCCATTGAGATGACTGTATGTGAGTTAATCACATTGTTTGCAGCCTTTGTCCTGGTTAAGCCTTAATCTTAGATGTGCCCCATGTCCCTGGGTCTCAGGAGTGTGGCTTTCTTGACTCTCCTCCCCCTCCGCTGTAATTGTGGCCACACTGTGTGATCCTGTCCCTCCCTCAGGAGTGCTTTCTTTTTTCTCATTTCTTTCCCTACCTAACTGCAAATTTTTCACCAATGTCCCCAGGGCAGCTTATGCCCCTCCCCCAAAGAATTAAAACTGTTCCTAGTGGAAAAAGAAGAGAAAGATCCTGGAGGAGTTTCTTGTTCCTTTGCATTTCTGCTGTGCTCTTGCCCCAGGTTTGCACCCAGTAGGCATTTTAAAGAGCTTGTTGAGTTCACGTGTGAAGAAAGAGCCTATGAGAAGCTGTGTACACCCTGATGCACCATGCAGGCCCCCAGAACTCTCACGTTCTTCCACCAGTCTGTGCAAAGACCTTCACCAAGCTGTCCCCACAGTGTGGTGGCCCAGGGGGCGGGGTCAGGCTGGCACCTCTTTGCTCCTTGCAGACACTGTGCCACCTTAGGTTTTAGCCCAGTACTTGCTCTGTGACCTCTGCTCTCTGATGGGTTCAAAAAACTTGTGGATTTGAAGTTAGTCTGTCTCTTTTTTTGTTGAAAGTGTGAGAACAACATTCCTTCCAGCTCTCTCCAACTCAGGGCAGAAGCAGCAGGTCTCTTTGATTAGAGGGTTTTGTTTTTTTTTTTTGATTATGAATTCGTGTAAAATTTTGTCAAATACTTTTTCTGCATCTCTTGAAATAATCATATTCTTTTCTTCTTTATTTTGTTTACGTGATAAATAACACACACAGACACACAAAGAAGTATTGTGTGTTTTTTACCACATAAACAAAGTAAAGGATAAAATAACATGAGATATATATGTATATATGTATGTATTTATAACATATTTATCTAAAATTTTGGAACAATTTTGAAACAGTAACAAAACTTGGAAGCAGAGTACAAGGGACTTGCTTTTTCTAAGCCATTTGACAGTAAGTTGCTGACATGTTCCTCCATCATTCCTATTTTTGGGGTAAATTTCTTTTTTTTTTTTAACATCTTTATTGGAGTATAATTGCTTTACAATGGTGTATTAGTTTCTGCTTTATGATTTAGGGTATATTTCTATAACAAGGACATTCTTCTAGGTAACCATCCAAATAAGATACCTGCATTGATACATGATACCATCTAATCCTCAGATCCTATTCAAGGTTTCCCAGTTGTTTCAGCAATACCTTTGTAGCAAAGATTCCTTTCAGAATCACATGCTGCATTTACTTGCCTGTCTCTTTATCTCCTTTGGCCTAGAACAGTCCCTGGTCTTTCCTGGACTACATGACTTTGATACTTTGGAAGAGTACAAGCCATTTGTTTTGTGGAGTGTGTCTTCCGATCTGGATTTGTCTGTTTTCTTACAATTAGATTGAGGTTCTGTCCTTCACACGACTGCTGCTGCGATCTTGTGTTCCATCAGGCAACACGTAATTCCAATTGGTTTCATAATTAATGATGTTTACTCTGACTACTTGATTAAGGTGATGTCTGCCAGGTTTCTCCACTGTAAACTTACTAACTTCTCCTTTGTAATTAACAAGCATTTTTGTGGGGAGGTGCTTTGGAACTATGTATATCTTGTTCTTCATCGAGTTTTACATGAATTCCTTAATTAGTTTCTGAAAGGACTCATGGTTTTCTACTACTCTCAATGGACCATAATCTGTTATCATCATTATTCACCTCAGTGCTCAAATTGTTCCCGTCTACCCAGTGAGAGCTCATTTACTCGGGCTTGGGTGTCCGTTGGCATGTCCCACTCTTCTCTGAGCACCTTCTTGCCTTCCGGCACAGTGGTTTCAGGCTCACTGTGTGCTTTTCCTGCTCAAGACCTGGAATAAGCCGTTTCTCCAGGGACTGCTGGTTTCTCTTAGTGGCAAGTGGTATTTAGAAGCTAAGGTCTGTGGCTTGGTGTGCTTACTGCTGTCGGTGTGTTTCAGCTCCCAGGTCCTCTCAAGCAGAACTAGATGACAAACGTATATCGAAGATACATGTGTATATGTATGCACGGGTGTGTGATGTGTGTGTACACACACACAAGTATATGTAGATACATTCATTTGCATTATATTTATTTTAATCCATCTACCTATCCATCTATCATTTATCATCTATATATCTAATATCTATTGAGAGCCACTGGTTCACACTGATACATCCCATTCCAATCCAACATCACAGGGTTTTGTTTTCTCCACTTCCATATTTGTAACTCTCTTCTCCAACCCTGTGAGAACCCTTGTTTTTGTTACCCTTAATATGATTCTTCATTTGGTCAATAGGATGTAATTGATCTCCCATCTCTGTCACCACTCCCTCCCCTGCATGGATGCACCCCTTGACCTGCCTACACCCCAGGCTGGCCCTCTGTGCAGATCCTCCTCTGACACCCCTGTCTAGCCCACTGCAGGACCCCCTGGCTTCCACCATAGATGCCCTCCCTGCTCTACCTAATACCCGTAGGACAGAATTGGTCAGGAAGGGAGAGGGGAAGCAGAAGCAGAAACACGCTATTGACTTGAAATCCATGCATTCCTTGAATAAGCCCAAGTTAGACTTCAGGCATTTTTCCTTTGGCATTTTACTGGATTATTTGTGCTAATATTTTGTTTAGTATTTTTGTGTCTATGTTCATGGGAACAGTTGGCCAGTAGTTTTTGTTTCTTATAATGTCTTTGTCAGGTTTTGGTATCAAGGTCAAAGTGGTCTTATAGGATGAGTCGGGAAGTGTTTCATCTTTTCTAGCCTCTGGAAAAACGTCTCTAAATTGGTGCCATTATACTCCAAAATATTAAGAAGAATTCATTAATGAAACCATCTGGGTCTGGAGATTTTTTGGGGGGGGATTTAAATTAAAAATTAAAAGTGCTTAAATAAATGTAGGACTATTCACATTTCTGTTTCTTTTTTAAAAAATCAGTTTCTAAACTGTTTTTTAAAGGAATTTTTCCATTTCATAATTTCCCAATTGATCTCCATAAAATTATTTATAATATCCTCCTATTGTCTTTTTAACATCTATAGACTGGGTGGTGATGTTCCATTTTTAATTCTTCATTTTGATAATTGGGTGTCTCTCTCTCTTTTTTTTTTTTTTTTTTCTAAAGCAATTCTTTTAAAGAGTTTCAGTGTACTTAGATTTTTTTTTTTTTTTTTTTTTTTTTTTTTGCGATACGCGGGCCTCTCACTGTTGTGGCCTCTCCCGTTGTGGAGCACAGGCTCCGGACGCGCAGGCTCAGCGGCCATGGCTCACGGGCCCAGCCGCTCCGCGGCATGTGGGATCTTCCCGGACCGGGGCACGAACCCGTGTCCCCTGCATCAGCAGGCGGATTCTCAACCACTGCGCCACCAGGGAAGCCCTGTACTTAGATTTTAAAAGAACCATTTTGGCTTTGATTTTTCTCTCCTGTCCATTTGTTTTACATTTTATTTTATTGAAGTATAGTGGATTTACAGTACTATATTAGTTTCAGGTGTAGGGCATAGTGATTCAGTATTTTTTATAGATTATACTCCATAAAAAGTTATTTCAAAATAATGGCCATAATTCCCTGTGCTGTATAATATATCCTTTTACTTATCCATTTTATACATAGTAGTTTGTATCTCTTAATTCCCTACGTGTATCTCGTTCCTCCCCATTTCTCTCTCCCCACTGGTAAACAGTAGTTTGTTTTTCCTCAGTGGTAACTGTGAGTCCGTTTCTGTTTTGTTACATACATTTGTTTGTTTTATTTTTTAGATTCCACATATAAGTGATATCATACAGTTTTTGTCTTTCTCTCTCTGACTTACTTCACTAAGTATAATTCTGTCTAGGTCCATCCGTGTTGTTGCAAATGGCAGAATTTCATTCTTTTTTATGCCTGAGTAATATTCCACTATATATTTGTATAGTGGAAAATATATATATGACATATTCCTTATCCATTCATCTGTTTGCTGGACACTTGGGTTGTTTCCATATCTTGGCTATTGTAAATAAAACTGCTATGAACATTGGGGTGCATGTATCTTTTTGAATTAATGTTTTCATTTTTGGGGGGTATATAGCCAGGAATGGAATGGCTGGATCATATGGTAGTTCTGTTTTTAGTTTTCTGAGGAAACTTCATACTGTTTTTCGTAGTGATTCCACCAATTTACATTCCCACCAACGATGCACAAGAGTTCCCTTTCCTTCACATCTACTCCAACATTTGCCATTTGCAGACTTTTTGATGATAGTCATTCTGATAGGTGTGAGGTGATATTTCATTGTTGTTTTGATTTACATATCTCTAATAATAAGCAATGTTGAGCATCTTTTCACATGCCCGTTAGCCATTGGTATGTCTTGTTTGGAAAAATGTCTCTTCAGGTCTTCTGCCCATTTTTTCAGATTGGGTTGTTTGTTTTTGTGATATTGAGTTGTATGAGCTGTTTATAGATTTTTGGATATTAGCCCCTTATCTTTCATATCATTTGCAAATATTTTCTCCCATTCAGTAAGCTGGGATGTGTGCCGAGACTGTCACAGGAAGCCTCTCTCGGCCCTGCCTTGGGGGTGGGTGAGCATGCTTGCTCCCCACAGGTGGAGTTCAGGCTGCCCACAGCCCTCTTGTTAGTTCAGTGTTCCTCCAAACTGTCCATGGGGGCTCGTCTCTCCCTTCTAGGACTCCAGAACAGGGATGCCCAGTCTGTGTCTGTCACTGCTCACTCATTTCTCTGCCTGTGTAATTTCCCTCTCCCTTGAATCCCCTCCCAGGGGCAGAGGTCCCAACCTGGTCACTTTTCTTCCCTTCCTACCAGATTACCTGTGGATCTTTCTTACAGCCTTGATTGTACAGGAGTCTTTCTGCCAGTTTCCAGTGAGAATTGTTCCACATGTAGATGTATTTTTTTTTTGTTTTGTTTTTTTGTTTTTTAAGCGGTACGCGGGCCTCTCACCGTTGTGGCCTCTCCCGTTGCGGAGCACAGGCTCAGTGGCCATGGCTCACGGGCCCAGCCGCTCCGTGACATGTGGGATCTTCCCGGACCGGGGCACGAACCCACGTCCCCTGCACCGGCAGGCGGACTCCCAACCACTGCGCCACCAGGGAAGCCCTAGATGTATTTTTAATGTGTTTGTGGGGTGAGATGAGTTCCACATCCTCCTACTCCACCATCTAGATTGATGTATCCATTTGTTTTACATTTTAAAGCATTTTTCTTAATTTCTTTTATTCTACTTGGGTTTAATTTACTCTTCTTTTTCTAACTTTCTAAACTAGATAATTCAGTCTTGGATTTTAAGCGTTTTTTATTTCCTTATATAAGCATTTAAGGCTATTAATTTCCTTCTAAGCATGCCTTTAGCTACATCCCGTAAATTGTGTTTTATTGCATTTTTGTTATCCTTTAATAAAAATATTTTATAATTTCCATTATAATTTGTTTTTTGATCCATTGGTTATTTAGAAGCGTATTGCTGAATTTCCAAATACTTGAGGACTTTTTGGTTATATTTTTGTTATTTATTTCTAGTTTACTTTTTTCTCTAGTCAGAGAAGTCTTTCAGAATATGATAATCAGAGTATGAAATCACTCATACTCTGAATGATTTCAGTCCTTGTAACTTTGTTGAGATTTGCTTTATTTTCCAGGATATGACCAATCACTGTGTTGCTTATGTTTGACTATTTTGGAATTTTAGTTGTGAATGTTGGCTCTTTATTCTCTTGTCTTTATAGCTATAGTTTTCTCCATCATCCTTTTGTCTGTCTTCATCCTTTTCCTCTATTTCTTGTGGAGCTTCTCCAATTTATCCTCTATGACATTTTTCAAATTTTATGCACATTCCATGTGATTTTTACAGCCTCTAAAGCACCTTTAAATAGAGCTGTTGAATTTTAATTTTTTATTATTTTTTTCTCATATCTAGCTCCTTTTTCATTTCCCCATGCTTCCCCCTTTCCTAGCCTGTTGTCTTATCTTGTATATGCCTGTAAATAATATGAGTGATTTTATTCTAGTTTTCCTAAGTTTTCACATACCCTGTTCTGCACTCAGTCAAAGAAATAGCAATCCTTTTGTGGTTTATAGATATTTAAAAAATAGAATACATATGAAAGTGCTATAGATAGTAAAGCACTGTTAGTTTTAATGTGATGTTATTAGTAGTGGTGCTCTGCTGCAAATACTAATTCTTGAACATCTGCAGAATCATGGGAAACTAGCAAAGACTCTAAAACTACAGATGATATATTGCTTAAAATTTTCTCAGAGGCACAAGTATGTCTTACCATAGTACAGATTTTTATACATATTTAATATTTCAAGAGAGAAACAGAGGGGACTTGAAAACTTCAGGCTTAAAAATCTAGGTCTTGCTTCCCAGAGTTTAGCGAGGTGGAGTGCTAGGTCACTGGGTAAAGCAGAGGTCTGCACTCTCTCTGAAGGGAGCCTCACTTCTTCCCTTTGTTATTGTCTTTTCGTGGAAAAGTGACTGACAATTGCACAGTTAATTAACACGGGCCAGCAAGATTTCATCATTTTCTGATGGTAAATGCACACTTACCGCTCTTAGACTGGCTAGTATATCAGGAATGCTTACACCTAGAGATAAATGAGTGATTAAGCAAGAAAGGCGTTGATCTCACAGCTATGAGGTGTTGAAGTAGGGGCTCTACCTTTGCTGGTTTAGCCCAGTGCCACCAGGAAATCCTAATCGTTCTTTCTTTCTTTTTTTTTTTTTTTTTGTGGTACGCGGGCCTCTCACTGCTGTGGCCTCTCCCGTTGCGGAGCACAGGCTCCGGACGCGCAGGCCCAGCGGCCATGGCTCACGGGCCCAGCCGCTCCGCGGCACGTGGGATCCTCCCGGACCAGGGCACGAACCCGTGTCCCCTGCATTGGCAGGCGGACTCCCAACCACTGCGCCACCAGGGAAGCCCCTCGTTCTTTCTTTTTGCCCCACACTCTCAGTGCCCTCCTTACTTAGTGACCTGTGGTTGCTGAGTGGCTGTCAGAGGTTCTGGAATCACTTTTGCTTCCAAGATGGGAAGAACTGGGGTGGGGCTATCCCAGCAACTACCTGCTTCTCTTATCTGAAAACAAAATCTTTCTCGGTGCCCCTCTCCCTGTCCCTGGCAGCAGACTTCCTCTACAACTCCTGGCCCATGGGTCTCGAAGACCCCCGCCTGATTGCAAGGGGAGGCTAGTTGTTGGTTGATAGCTGTTCGTTAGGGAACACCACTAGTGATGGTAAGTTCCTACTTTCCACGCCTGGTTGGGACACTTGCTTGTTTGGGTGATTAGTAGGACACATCTAGTTCATTGTGATATCGAGTGAAAAGTCGAAGATCTGACCTCCAAGGGAAAACTGCCTTCTTGAAAAGGCATGCACGACTGTGCATGTAGTGGATCTTCTGCTCCAGATGGTGGGCGTGGACGCTGCCCTCCGTGCCTGCTTCACAGCCTGCTGCTCTGCACCCCCCCATGACAGCTCCCAAGAGGTGGTGCTGGCCGGGCTCTGCACTCTTAACCATTGCTCCACGCCGCCTCGAAGGTGAAGCGGAGAAGTGGCGGAAGAAAGACTTGGAGCTGTGCCTCCTGCAGCCCCTAACTTCACATGAGAGCTGGTGCCTCTCCAGTCTGAGCAGGAGTCAAAGGTCCTGGGCTCTCGTGATTTCAACCCTGGCTGCACATTTCAGGAGACCCTTTCAACTTACAGCAGTGAAAAGTTTTGATTGTTTTCCCCTTATTTCAATCAGTTACATAAAAGTCTCCCTTTTAACTGTATTTTCTCCCCAGATTTTCTCACAAAAAACAATATCATGTCCATTGTCCTGATTACAAAGAAAATTAGGTTGTAAATATATCAATAAGAGCCCTTGTCATATTGTGTGCAATTGTTTGAATACCCTTTTCATTCTATGATCTAACACTCTCCTTTCTAAGACTGTTTTGTTTTATGTTTTCTCAATTACTTCCTACTTAAATGAAACCACGTGGATTGTCAAGGCCACAGGCAAGGGCAGGTGTTGAATAAAAATAAAGAAGAATCCTCGGCACACCCTGAGCAGTCCTGTGGTTGTCTCCCTCCCTCTGTCTGGGGAGAAGGACGGAGCTGCCGAGCTGCCGAGCTGCCGTTCCTTATGTATGTCTGGGTCCCCAACATGGAGCCCGAGCCTCACGCAGTAAATATGTCCAGGCGGTCCTGTGGAGAGGACGTTTGATGAGGCTTTGCAATACCTCGGGCGTTGCATTGTTCCTGCGTGCATCCCAGCTTCCCAGAAGGAGGGAAGGTTGGAAAGGAACATGATTGGCACATTTGCCTCCTTTGCTTAAACAAGAAACAGCATGAAGACAGACTTTCTTCATGCTTGGAGTGAAATACTCGGGCTCAGCTTGGGCTTCGCTGGATGTTCTCAAACAGGGCCCTACGGCATTTTTGAGTTTGGGAATTAGCAGGAGAAATTGGATAAAGAAGGATTGGGCTGCGCCTTTTACTTCCAAAAACGCCCAGTAAAATCAATGGCATTGTCACTAAGAAAGATTCTGGATGAAGGGCTCTTTCTGAGGATGTAGGCTTCTGTTGATTCCCAACTGTCCACTTACAGTCATGGCTGAGTGCTACACTTGAAGCTTTATTGCTTGGCCACTGACCAGTGATTGTTATGATATATAAAGGGAAGAGTGAAATGTGATGTCTCACAGAATGAATGGACTGTGATGCCCCAGGCTAGCCCTGGTTAAGATGGGAGCCCTTTGGCTTTCTCTGGCTCACCCCCTGGTTGCCTGTTTGGAGTTTTTCCTCTCTAGTGTCTTTCTCTCAACGTGTTGTTAAAATGGAGATTTAACTGATTAATTCCCTTAAACACTTACATGCTTTAAAATATAGCGTTTTTTTCCAGTGTTGTTTATTTTAATGGAGGATAGAAAGTTCTCACATGTCTTAACATTCAAAGGAGTGACTATCAAATGGTGGAATCTCAGGTGGATGGAGTAGAGGTTTGGGGGTCATTATTCAATTCCGAACACAAAGCTGTCTAGTTCAATCAGGAACCTTCCTTGGGAAAAAAAAAGCTCATGCCACTTTAGGCATGTGCTTTAGGAATGACTTACATGTGATTTGCTTATTCATTCGTGTTTCTACATGAAACATGGATGTGGTTATCATGTAAATGGTTCGAGTTCCTCCTTCAGGAGTTGCCACCAGGGCCCTGGGCTTCTGCAGTGTTTGCAACAGTGGGAACGTCATTTCTGGTGGTGGTTTTAGCTTATGTGTGGAATGGGAGTGGAACTCTCTTTGTCAGAAAATAAGACATCTCACTTCTATATATGTGATGTATATTTCAGTCCAACTAGATCCCACAAAGGGAAGGAATCACACTTTTCTTTTCTTCTGTGTATTCCTCAGGGCCAAGTACAGGGCTTGGCACAGAGAAGATGATAAACGTGTGTACTCCACCCCTAGACATTATAATTAACATTTATTCTCTTGGCATTTCTCTTTTTCCCTTGTCTTTTTTTTTTTTTTTTTTGGCTACACCGCACAGCTTGCAGGATCTTCGTTCCCTGAACCAGGGAAGGAAACCTGTGCCCCCTGCAGTGGAAGCGCGGAGTCCTAACCGCTGGACCGCCAGGGAATTCCCTCCCCTGGTCTTTTTATTAAAGGGATGACTCTGGTTGTATTGTCTCCCTTCCTTCCTCCCTTCCTTCCTTCCACTCACTCATTCATTCACTTCTTTAATGTACTTGTTACCACGTGATCCTGGGGCCACTTCCGAGGTTTACTTCCTACTAATTGTGTGCTCATTGGTAAAATAGCTGATTAGAATAGTGGCTACTTTTTAAGCAATAATTATGTACAAGAAAGTGAGGTAAATGCTAAGCCTGGTTTTTCGATCTTTCACGCTGTGGGGATAAAATAAAGAGAGATACATAAAGTGCTCAGCACAGAGCTTAGAACACAGGGAGTGTTTAATAAAAAAGCAGTTATCCACTTTCACCAAAATCTGAGGGTCTGCTCTGTGCCCAGTACTGTACCCGTATCGCCACCAGGCAGAACTGTCAGTGGGTGTTTTTGATTGAGTTGGCCGGGATCTGGTTCACGGGACTGGGAGAATGAATCCATTGCTGTCAGGGTACTACTGAAATCTTCTTCAGAAATGTGTTAAGAAGCTTCTTAGCACCAGGTAATTTCCCCAAGTTGTTGCCAGGGAGTTATAATTATTCCCCTCTCTTTTTTTTTTTTTTTTTTTTTTGCGGTACGCGGGCCTCTCACTGTCGTGGCCTCTCCTGTTGCGGAGCACAGGCTCCGGACGCGCAGGCCTAGCGGTCATGGCTCACGGGCTTAGTTGCTCCGCGGCACGTGGGATCTTCCCGGACCAGGGCACGAACCCGTGTCTCCTGCATCGGCAGGCGGATTCTCAACCACTGCGCCACCAGGGAAGCCCTCCCCTCTCTTTTTGAAATGAGAAATATCCCTGAACTTAATATTCGGCTGTGACCAATGGAGGGATTTCCACGGTGTAGAGAAATTGGTCTGTGTCTATAACATGAACTTTCGCCTCCTTGGGTAGGTTTATTCTTAGGTATTTTTTATTTTTAGTGTTAGATATTTGTATCTTTATTTTTTAACATCTCTATTGGAGTAGAATTGCTTTAAAAAGGTGTGTCAGTTTCTGCTGTATAACAAAGTGAATCAACTATACATATTCATATATCCCCATATCCCCTCCCTCTTGCCTCTCCCTCCCACCCTCCCTATCCCACCCCTCTAGGTGGTCACAGAGCACCGAGCTGATCTCCCTGTGCTATGCGGCTGCTTCCCACTAGCTATCTATTTTACATTTGACAGTGTATATATATATGTCCATGCCGCTCTCTCACTTCATCCCAGCTTACCCTTCCCCATCCCTGTGTCCTCAAGTCCATTCTCTACATCTGTATCTTTATTCCTGTCCTGCCACTAGGTTCTTTAGAACCACTTTTTTTTTTTTTTTAGATTCCATATATATGTGTTAGCATACGATATTTGTTTTCCTCTTTCTGACTTACTTCACTCTGTATGACAGTCTCTAGGTCCATTCACCTCATTACAAATAACTCAATTTCATTCCTTTTTATGGCTGAGTAACATTCCATTGTATATATATGCCACATCTTCTTTATCCATTC
Source organism: Kogia breviceps (assembly GCF_026419965.1). Classification (NCBI taxonomy): domain Eukaryota; kingdom Metazoa; phylum Chordata; class Mammalia; order Artiodactyla; family Physeteridae; genus Kogia; species Kogia breviceps. The sequence continues at coordinate 3,294,617 of NC_081311.1, forward strand.
ATTGGTCAGTGGACACTTAGGTTGCTTCCATGTCCTAGCTGTTGTAAACAGAGTTGCAATGAACATTTTGGTACATGACTCTTTTTGAATTATGGTTTTCTCAGGGTATATGCCCCATAGTGGGACTGCTGGGTCCTATGGTAGTTCTATTTTTAGTTTTTTAAGGAACCTCCATACTGTTCTCCATAGTGGCTGTATCAATATACATTCCCACCAACAGTGCAGGAGGGTTCCCTTTTCTCCACACCCTCTCCAGCATTTATTGTTTGTAGATTTTTTGATGATAGCCATTCTGACTGGTGTGAGATGATCCCTCATTGTGGTTTTGATTTGCATTTCTCTAATGATTAGTGATGTTGAGCATCCTTTCGTGTGTTTGTTGGCAATCTGTATATCTTCTTGGGAGAAATATCTATTTAGGTCTTCTGCCCATTTTCGGATTAGGTTGTTTGTTTTTTTGATATTGAGCTGCATGAGTTGCTTGTATACTTTGGAGATTAATCCTTTGTCAGTTGCTCTGCTTGCAAATATTTTCTCCCATTCTGAGGGACGTTTTTTCATTCTGTTTATGGTTTCCTTTGCTATGCAAAAGCTTTTAAGTTTCACTAGGTCCCATTTGTTTATTTTTTATTTTATTTCCATTACTCTAGGAGGTGGGTCAAAAAGGATGTTGCTGTGATTTATGTCATGGAGTGTTCTGCCTATGTTTTCCTCTAAGAGTTTTATAGTGTCTGGCCTTACATTTAGGTCTTTGATCCATTCTAAGTTTATTTTTCTGTATGGTGTTAGAAGTGTTCTAATTTCATTCTTTTACATGTAGCTGTCCAGTTTTCCCAGCACCGCTTATTGAAGAGGCTGTCTTTTCTCCATTGTATATTCTTGCCTCCTTTGTCAAAGATAAGGTGACCATATGTGTGTGGGTTTATCTCTGGGCTTTCTATCCTGTTCCATTGATCTATATTTCTGTTTTTGTGCCAGTACCATACTGTCTTGATTACTGTAGCTTTGTAGTATAGTCTGAAGTCTGGGAGCCTGATTCCTCCAGCTCTGTTTTTCTTTCTCAAGGTTGCTTTAGCTATTCAGGGTCTTTTGTGTTTCCATACAAATTGTGAAAATTTTTGTTTTAGTTCTGTGAAAAATGCCACTGGTAGCTTGATAAGGATTGCATTGAATCTGTAGATTGCTTTGGGTAGTATAGTCATTTTCACAATGTTGATTCCTCCAATCCAAGAACATGGTATATCTCTCCACGTATTTGTACCATCTTTACTTTCTTTCATCAGTGTCTTACAGTTTTCTGGATATAGGTCTTTTGTCTCCTTAGGTAGGTTTATTCCTAGATATTATATTCTTTTTGTTGCAGTGGTAAATGGGAGTGTTTCCTTAATTTCGCTTTCAGATTTGTCATCATTAGTGTATAGGAATGCAAAAGATTTCTGTGCATTAATTTTGCATCCTGCTGCTTTACCAAATTCATTCATTAGCTCTAGTAGCTTTCTGGTAGCATCTTTAGGATTCTCTATGTATAGTATCATGTCATATGCAAACAGTGACAGTTTTACTTCTTCTTTTCTGATTTGGATTCCTTTTATTTCTTTTTCTTCTCTGACTGCTGTGGCTAAAACTTCCAAAACTTTGTTGAATAATAATGGTGAGAGTGGGCACCCTTGTCTCACTCTTGATCTTAGAGGAAATGCTTTCAGTTTTCCACCATTGAGAATGATGTTGACTGTTGGTTTGTCATGTATGGCTTTTACTGTGTTGACGTAGATTCCCTCTATGTCCACTTTCTGGAGAGTTTTTATCATAAATGGGTATTAAATTTTGTCAAAATCTTTTTCTGCATTTATTGAGATGATCATATAGTTTTTATTCTTCAGTGTGTTAATATGGTGTATCACACTGATTGATTTGCATATACTGAAGAATCCTTGCATTCCTGGGATAAATCCCACTTGATCATGGAGTATGATCCTTTCAATGTGCTGTTGGGTTCTGTTTGCTACTATTTTGTTGAGGATTTTTTTTTTTTTTTTGCTGTACGCAGGCCTCTCACTGTTGTGGCCTCTCCCATTGTGGAGCACAGGCTCTGGACGCCCAGGCTCAGCGGCCATGGCTCACAGGCCCAGCCGCTCTGTGGCATGTGGGATCTTTCTGGACCAGGGCACGAACCCATGTCCCCTGCATCGTCAGGTGGACTCTCAACCACTGCACCACCAGGGAAGCCCTTGTTGAGGATTTTTGCATCTATGTTCATCAGTGATATTGGCCTGAAACTATAAGACACTGATAAAAGAAATCAAAGATGATACAAACAGATGGAAAGATATACCATGTTCTTGGGTTGGAAGAATCAACTTTGTGAAAATGACTATACTACCCAAAGCAATCTACAGATTAATTGCAATCCCTATCAAACTGCCAATAGTATTTTTCCCAGAACTAGAATAAAACATTTTGCAATTTGTATGGAAACACAAAAGACCCCAAATAGCCAAAGCAATCTTGAGAAAGAAAAATGGAGCTGGAGGAATCAGGCTCCCAGACTTCAGACTATACTACAAAGCTACAGTAATCAAGACAGTATGGTAGTGGCACAAAAACAGAAATATAGATCAATGGAACAGGATAGAAAGCCCAGAGATAAACCCACACACACATGGTCACCTTATCTTTGACAAAGGAGGCAAGAATATACAATGGAGAAAAGACAGCCTCTTCAATAAGCGGTGCTGGGAAAACTGGACAGCTACATGTAAAAGAATGAAATTAGAACACTTCTAACACCATACAGAAAAATAAACTTAGAATGGATCAAAGACCTAAATGTAAGGCCAGACACTATAAAACTCTTAGAGGAAAACATAGGCAGAACACTCCATGACATAAATCACAGCAACATCCTTTTTGACCCACCTCCTAGAGTAATGGAAATAAAATAAAAAATAAACAAATGGGACCTAGTGAAACTTAAAAGCTTTTGCATAGCAAAGGAAACCATAAACAGAATGAAAAAACGTCCCTCAGAATGGGAAAAAATATTTGCAAGCAGAGCAACTGACAAAGGATTAATCTCCAAAATATACAAGCAACTCATGCAGCTCAATATCAAAAAAACAAACAGCCCAATCCGAAAATGGGCAGAAGACCTAAATAGATATTTCTCCCAAGAAGATATACAGATTGCCAACAAACACACGAAAGGATGCTCAACATCACTAATCATTAGAGAAATGCAAATCAAAACCACAATGAGGGATCATCTCACACCAGTCAGAATGGCTATCATCAAAAAATCTACAAACAATAAATGCTGGAGAGGGTGTGGAGAAAAGGGAACCCTCCTGCACTGTTGGTGGGAATGTATATTGATACAGCCACTATGGAGAACAGTATGGAGGTTCCTTAAAAAACTAAAAATAGAACTACCATAGGACCCAGCAGTCCCACTATGGGGCATATACCCTGAGAAAACCATAATTCAAAAAGAGTCATGTACCAAAATGTTCACTGCAACTGTATTTACAATAGCCAGGACATGGAAGCAACCTAAATATCCATGGACAGAAGAATGGATAAAGAAGATGTAGCACATATATAATGGAATATTACTCAGCCATAAAAAGGAATGAAATTGAGTTATCTGTAATGAGGTGAATGGACCTAGAGACTGTCATACAGAGTGAAGTAAGTCAGAAAAAAAAAAAGAAATACCAGATGCTTATGCACATATATGGAATCTAAAAAAACGGTGCTGATGAACCTAGTGGCAGGACAGGAATAAAGACACAGATGTAGAGAACGGACTTGAGGACACGGGGGGGGGATGGGGAAGCTGGGACGAAGTGAGAGAGTGGCATGGACATATATACACTACCAAATGTAAAACAGATAGCTAGTGGGAATCTGCTGCATAGCACAGGGAGATCAGCTCAGTGCTGTGTGACGACATAGAGGGGTGGGATAGAGAGGGTGGGAGAGAGGCTCAAGAGGGAGGGGATTTGGCGATATAGGTATATATATAGATGTTCACTTTGTTGTACTGCAGAAACTAACACAATATTGTAAAGCAATTATACTCCAATAAAGATACATAAAAATAAGAAACTACAAAACAAAACCCCAAATGATACTTTCTTAATTTTATATGAGATGAAAGAAACATTTAAAATCCCTGAATAAGTGCCATTTTGAGACAGTTGAAGGCAAATGCCCATACTTAATTCTCACATTTAAGGTTTTTGTGATGGTAATCCTTGTTTTTCTAAATGCTTGTCACTAATGATTTCTTGTTGTGTGAAATCAGAGTTGGACCTTTCTCTGATCCTTTTTCAAAATCACAATTAAAAATAAGTAAATAGGACAGAAAATTCTAAGATGTCTGTGAAATGGAGGGCGACTAGCTCAGGGATGCCCAGAATTTTTTTTTTTTTTTTTTTTTTTTTATCATCGTCATTATCTTCAAAACACCTGATTGCTTTGGTCTTTAGATTCCCAAAGGTCTGGCACGCTTCTGAGTCATGTGGCTGTATCGTGATCCTTCTGTAGACTCATGCGGTCTTAAGTCTGATTGATGTCAATCATCCATCCATGATTTGACTCTGCAGCAACAGTTCTGCCAAGTGCCTCATAGCAGCAGAATGACTGTGAACGTGGCCACTGGAGCTGGACCGTCCAGGTGGCTTGCTAGCTGGGTGCCTTTAGGAAGTTTGCATGCTCTCTAAGTGTTTAATTTTTCTCATCTGTAAAATGGGGTCATAAAGGGTCCTCACCTCATATGGCTTTATAAAAATTAAATATATTAATGTTTTTAAAGAACCTAGGACAATGCTTGAGAAACACCATGTGCTGTGTCCAGCCTTCGTCTGAACATCTCCAGCTGCAAACTCCTGCTCTCTTTGAAAGGAAATCTTGGATGCTAGAAATTTCTCTTTGGTACTCCACAGAAGGGTCTTTGCTTTTATTTCTCCTCATTTGCCCTGGTTCTACTCTGTGAGGCCACAGATCAAATTTAGTTGGTCTTCTCCATGCCAGCCTTTTGTTCATATAAAGATGAAACAAGTATGAAGATAGGAAGCTTCACTTTAAGCACATGGATCACATTCTCAGGTGCCTTCAGTTTGTGCCCGTCTTAATGGGTGGTGCTGGTTGCAACATGGTCCTGGAGCTGCAATCTGATGGGGGTAGCACAGAGAGGTGCCATCCCCACCCTCATCCTGCCCTCTGGCTTTCTTTAGGGTAGCTTTACAGCACATTAGCTTTGCAGCACTACAGGTTTTTTTTTTTTTTTTTTTTCCTCCACTAGACTTTTCATTTATTCATTTTATCATAGGTCTCATGGGGTGCTCTTTTTCTAGAATGAGAAGCACTGTGAACAGTTAGAACAAAGCAAATATTTCACCATCATATATTTTAAAGATTATTTTTACCATCATCATCTGTGAGATGATTTCTTACTGAATCCCTGAGAGTCATCACCAAATTTTCCTTTTGTCCTCCATTTTCCAATCTCAAACATTACACACTGATAAAAACATCAAAAATTTTAAAAATTGAACTATAGTTGATTTACAGTATCATGCTGGTTTTAGGTGTACAGCAGAGTGATTCAGTTATATATATATGTATGTATGCTTTTTCAGATTCTTTTTCATTATATGTATTATAAGATATTGAATATAGTTCCCTGCATTGTACAGTAGGTCCTCATGTTGGTTCTCTATTTTATATATAACGGTTTGTATCTGTTAATCCCATACTCCTAATTTATCCCTTCCCCCCTTCCCTTTTGATAACCATAAATTTGTTTTCTATGTCAAAAAAAAAGAATTATGAGACAATAGTTTAAATTGCATGAGTTCACTTTTCTTAAATTCTTTACCAGTTATTTACCTATATTATGTATGTATATATACAATTAATTACATTTATTAGTTATATACTTATTTTATTAAGTCTATGTTTACAACTATCACTGAAATAAAGCACAAATTACATTACTTACTTTGAGTTAAGGTTCAGTTCAGCTTGTCTGTCCTAAGTAGATTTGCAAAGTTGTGGATTATAAGGAGTTAAGACCCTGAGCTGAAAAGAATTTGCTTAAGGACGGGGACAGGGCAATGTGGTCTATCCACCTCGTCATCAAGGCCTGCCTGCCCTGGCTTTCTAGAGTGTCGTGGATCCATTCCTTCTGTTCCATGTTACTGCTTTCATCCTAGTTAGGGTCCTCATTCCTTCCTTCTTAATAACTGTCAGCTCACATGCCACCTCTTTCATGCAACTGTCCCTTGTGGTCCAGATGGGATTAATCTCTCTTGGCTTTTTGTATTTCTTTAGTATTTTGTTTCTCTATTGTATTAGATTTCTTTTTCTGCTTTGTTATAGTTATTACCATCTGTTCGCCCCAGTTGGGTGGTAAGATCCTTGGAGATGGGAACAAAGTCCCCTTGTTCTGTCTCTGTCCCCTCCCGGCTCCTGGCACAATGACTGCTCAGTGAGGGAACAGTTGAAGGGACTCCAGGCGGCCCCAGGTCCAGCCCTGCCTTTGGGTATCAGGGGTGCGATTCATAGATGAGCCACCTGAGCTGCTCTGAGAAGCTGAGTGACCTGCCCGTCGCAGGGTTAACAAGCAGGAGGACTGTGGGCGAGTTTAGAGTAAAACCTCATTTACCTTCTATTTGCACATTTTAAGCTAATTTTCAATTATCAAGTCAGTGGCTCCCAGATGTTAGAGCTGCCGCCATGTAGACCTACTGCTTGTGCATCTGGTAAAAAGAATGATGTATACTTGGTGTTGGACTTCTCATCTATAATAACTCACTGGGACACACAACAACATAATCACTGCGGACCCAATGTGAATGACAGCAGCATTGGAATGTTGTCGCCAGTGGTGGGTGAAGATACCTATGGTCTTGCTGGTTATTAACTTGTGTTTGACACACTTGAAAAATAAGAGCTCCCAATTTGTACTCCCTTCAACCACCGAGGCTGTAATTTCATCATTTCAGGCCTCTTCTCGGCAAAGATATTCTTGGTCTGTCACTCCTAGTCACTCAGACTCTCTCATTAGTGCATGATTGCCATCAGGCCTTCTGGGAGGACCCATTGCCTTATCTGCCATGCTCTTTTCTTTCTTCTGATGGCTTTGATCATGGCACGTGTCACCTGTCCAGGAATGTGCAGACATTCTGATAGTTCAGACCATATCATGTACTGCTGGGCAAGGGCCATGTGGACCCCAAAGGCCCAGCTGTGTGTGTAGCTCTCTTTTCTGTGACGAGCTTTCTGGGGTGAGTGGTAGATCTGGAAATTGCAGTAATGACTCATCTTGGTGAAGTCCGTTTTGGCTCCAGCCCTCTTTGCTTTGGCCATGTTATCTGTAGCTTTAGAACTCCCACTAAAGGAGCAGAATTATCTAAATTTCCATTTGACATTTTCCTTTACAATTGTTTCGACATCTCCATTTATAAATTTCTTTTCTTGTTAAAGCTAGATTGGAAAAGTGGATTTCTAGACAAGTCTTGCCTGGCTCGAAGCCTGAGGGTGGGTGCTCAGCTCGTTTAATTGGGGAGCATCTAATCCAGTTATCATCCATCAGTAAGGACAACCCAATGTTTTCTGTATTCCAAAGGGCTCTCTCCCAGGCTCCAGAGTCCTTCTCTGCTGATTTCCCTGGGAGATCAGGCTAGGTCATACTCCTGAGTTCCACATGGTCCTAAACTCCCCTCTCCCCTCAAGACTCAGGGAAAACTTCTGTTTGTGTGATGAGCGCTCACTTACAGGGCAGGTCAGAAACACCCACGTGTCTACACGGGGCACAAAGGGGGGCTTTTTTCTCTCCAGGTCACAGAGACCTTGATTCCAATGACCATCTAGTAACAACTTTATCACCTGGTTTAATTTTCTTCCAGTGACTCAATTACATTTAAGACTTGCTGATATCACCTGGGCGACTGGTTTACTCTTTGTATTGTGTAGCTTGGAGCCTGTTTTGCTTCATTTTAAGTGTTTTCTCCTCTGCTATGGTAGGATAATTGTATTCTCCTAAAAAACTGTTTTTATAAAAATTTACATTATAGGAATAAATATTTCGGCTTACAGTAACAAAATTCTATTTCCTGCAGGAATTTTAACAATAAAATTGATTCTTATTGCTGCAAGTATATTTAGACAAAACAAAGGTAAAAACGGCCTTATTTTTTTTAAATCTTAACATGTGAAAGTCTCCCATTTTCCTCTATCAACTTATAAATTTGCTTGCAGCTAGGACAGTCTGGAGCCATTCCTTAATGATTCTTTAAAGCCCTGAGTTACTCAGAAGAAACAATTGTGTGCTCTTGTGCCTCCAGGGGTTTTTGTTGGCTGCCTGCTGATCCTTTATTTTCAGGTAATAATACATTATATCCCTAATTAATAATATTGAGTCTGCCTGCTCCCTGACTTCAGACTATACTACAAAAGTACAGTAATTGAAACAGCATGGTACTGGCACCAAAACAGACACATAGATCAATGGAACAGAATAGACAGCCCAGAATTAAACCCACTCACTTAGGATTAATTAATCTAACAAAGGAGGCAAGAATATACAATAGGGTAAGGACAGTCTCTTCAATAAGTGGTGCTGGGAAAACTGGACAGCTACATGTAAAACAATGAGATTAGAACTTTTCCCCACACTACATACAAACAAACAAATGGATTAAACAAATGGATTAAAGACTTAAATTTAAGATCTGAAACTGTAAAACTCCTAGAAGAGAACATAGGCAGAACATCTTTGACATAAATTGTAGCAATATTTTATGGCTCTGTCTCCAAAATAAGTAAAATAAGTAAAAGCAAAAATAAACAAATGAGACATAATTAAATTTGAAACTTTTGCACAGCAATGGAAACCATCAACAATAACAAAAAAGACAACCTACTGAATGGGAGAACATACTTGCAAATGATATGACAGATAAGGGGTTAATAACCAAAATATATAAACAGCTGATACAACTCAACATCAAACAAACAAACAAACAAAAAACCAAACCCCCCAAACAACCCAATCAAAAAAAATGGGCAGAAGACCTGAATAGACATTTTTCCAAACAAGACATACAGATGGCCAGCAGGCATGTGAAAAGATGATCAACATTGCTTATTGTTAGAGAATGCAAATCAAAATCACAATGAGATATCACCTCACACCTGTCAGAGTGGCTAATCAAAATGTCTACAAGTAACAAATGTTGGAGAGAATGTGGAGAAAAGGGAAAGGGAACCCTTGCACACTGTTTTTGGAAATGTAAATTGGTGCAGCCACTGTGGAAAACCTCCATATGGAGGTTTCTCAAAAAACTTAAAATAGAACTACCATATGATCCAGCAATCCCACTGCTGGAAATATATCTGAAGAAAATGAAAACACTAATTCAAAAAGATACATTCACCCCAATGTTCATAGCAGCTTTATTTACAATAGCCAAGAATATGGAGGCAACCCAAGTGTCCAGCAAAAGATAAATGGATAAAGAAGATGTAGCATACACACACACACACACACACACACACACACACACACACACACACACACAGGAGTATTGCTCAGCCATAAAAAAGAATGAAATTCTGCTATTTGCAACAATGTGGGTGGGTCTAGACAGCATTATGCTTTGTGAAATACATCAGAGAAAGACAAATACTGTATGTTATCACTTATATATGGAATAAAAAAAAGAAATGAATGTATAATGAAAAACAGTAACAGACTCACAGATATAGGTAACAAGCTAGTGGTTGCCAGTGGGGAGAGGGAAGGGAGAAGGGGCAAGACAGGGGAAGGGGATGAAGAGATGCAAATTACCATGTATAAAGTAGATAAGAAACAAGGATATATTGTACAGCACAGGGAAATATAGCCATTATTTTGTAATAACTTTAAAGGGAGTATAACTGATAAAGATATTGAATCACTATGCTTTACACCTGAAACTAATATGATATTGTAAAAAACTGTATTTCGATAAAATAAAAAAAGTAATAATGAGTCTTCCCCTAACATATGCAGTTGCTTTAATGGATTCTCTAATTTTCACAATAATTGTGTGTGGCAGACACTGTGATTTTTTCTCATTTGACAGGTGAGGGAATTACTTAGAGTAACTGGTACCCCCAAGGACAGTGGCAAAGCCAGAACTTGAACCCCTTCCCCCAAGTCCCCAGTTGCTAGGACACATGACACCAAGACCTGTGCCATGACCCTGACTCTTATCTGCTAATTACAGGACTGTGCATGTTCGCTCTATGTTGTATATGTATCTCTATATACATAATCATGTGTGGTGCGGTTATCTTCCAAGAAATATCTTGCTGGGTGACTTATCAACTGCTTTTAAAAGTTTCAAATGTTTTTTAAAATCTCTAACATTATCCCTGGACTATGATAAGATAATTAGTTTGAAAGCCAACCTGAATTTTTTCCTAATAGTTTTTAATTTAGTGGAAAATTCCAAATACATGTAAACAGAATAATACAATGGACTTTGACATACCCATCACCCACCTTCCATGATTATGAACCTCCTGCCATTCTTTTTTCACCCATACCTCTATTCACTCCCTAACCTTACTTTATTCTTTTCATTATTTACTGTTCTTCCCTACCCCCAGCTTTAAAGAGATATGATTGACATATAACATTGTATAAGTTTAAGGTGTACAACGTGATTATTTGATACATGTACATATTGTGAACTGTTTACCACAATAAGGTTAGTTAACACATCCTTCATCTCATCTAATTACCATTTTGTGGTTACAGCGAGAACATTTTTGATCTACTCTCGCAGCAGCTTTTAAGTGCACAATACAGTATTGTCAACTATAGTCACCATGCTGTACACTATCCATCTTATAACTGAGTATTTGTACCCTTTGACCAACATCTCCACAGTTCCTCCCCTGCCAGCCCCTGGTAACCATCACATCTACTCTCCATTTCCACGACTTCATCCTTTTTAGATTCTCTGTGGGAGGATGGAGGCTGGGGTCTCCTACCCCACCATCTTGGTGCCCTCCAAATCTTATAGTTCTTTTTTAAGTTGACATTTACACACATTGAAACACACACACAAACACTAACTGTACACTTTTGACAAACGGATGCAGTCATGTAATTCACGTCCCTGTCACCGTAGAGAACATTTCAGTCCCCTGTCTTCCCAGTCAGTTCCTACTCTGTCACCATCCCACACTCCTGCCCAAGAACACCACTCTTTTGACTTTTTCCATCTTATATAGGTTTTGTCTGTTCTAGAACTTCCTGTAAATGAACTCACATGGTGTGAATTTCTTTGTGTCTGACTCCTTTCACTCAGTGTTTCATCTGGGAGATTTATTAACATGCAGGAGTCAGTAGCTCCTTTCTCTCTACTGCTGCCTAGTGTCCTATGTCACACATTGTTCATTCGTTCTCCCACTGATAGACAGTTGGGGGTTGCAGATGCTATGATTATTCTTCTACACGTTTTGGAGACATATATTTTAATTTATCTTAGACAAATACACAGAGTAGGTTAACCTTTAAATGAAACTGTTAAAACTTTTCCAAAACAGTTGTAACATTTTATGTTTCATCCAGAGCTACATGAGACTTCATGTTGCTCCATTTCCTTGCCAACATTTGGTTTTGTCAGTCCTATTAATTTTCACCATTCTAGGGTGTGTAGTGATATCACATTGTGGTTTTAATTTGCATTTCCTTGATGACAAGGGATGCTGAGTACTGGTTTGTGTGGTTATTGATCATTCATGCTGCTTCATTTGTGAAATGTCTGTTCAATTATTATTTTGCCCATATTTTAAGTTAGTTGGGCTGTTTGTCTTTCTATTATTGAATTGTAGGAGTCACTGTATATTTTGAATATGTCAGACAAATGTTTTGTAAATATTTGCAGTTTGCTTATTCATTTTAATGGTGTCTTTTGATGAGCTTGGGTTTTCAATTTAGGTAAGTCTAATTCACCATTTTTTCGTCATGGCTATTGCTTTTTGGGTTCTGTCTAATAAATATTTGCCTGTAGGTTGCAATACTATTATCTTTTCTTCTAAAAGCTTTATATATCTGTGATTTATAAAGATATATAGATCTGTGATTCATTTTGAAATTTATTTTTGGCATGATGTGCAGAAGTATGGGGGTCCAAAATTACTTTTTTCCATGTGGATGTCAGTTGTTCCAGTAAAATTTGCTGAATTCAGTTTTCCTTTTGAATTGTTTGGTGTGTTTGTGAAAAGTTTATTGACCATATAAGTGTCAGTCTATTTCTGTATTCTATTCCCTCAATCTGTTTTCTACTCTTGTGCCAGTACTACACTGTCAGGGTTCCTGAAACTTCACAGTAAATCTAGAACTCAGATAGTGAAACCCTCAGCTTGGTTTTGCTTTTTCAACATTGTTTTGACTTTTCTAGGCCCTTTGCACTTCCATATACATTTGTCAACTTCTATAAAAAAGACTAGGAGAACATGAATTGGATTGCATTGAATCTATAAATGAATTTGCAGAGAATATATGTCTTAATGATATTGATTCTTCTCATCCATGACCATGATGTATTTTATTAATTATTTGGGTCTTTTAAAAATTCCTCACAGCAGAATTTTGTAGTTTTAAATATGTCTTTTGTTAAACTTACTCCTAAATATTAAATATTTTTGAGGTTATTGTAAATGGAATTATATTTTAAAGTTTCAGTTGCTAATTGTACCTGCTAAAATGTAGAAATAGTTAATTGATTGAAAAACTTTATGGAGTTGTAGCTGACATATATCATACTGCTTATATCGAAATTTGAAAATTTTTGACACATGTATACTGCTGTGAAGCCAGCAGCCATCATAATCAAGGTAACGAGCACACCCATCACTCCCAAGGGTTTCATCGTGCACATTTGTAACTCTTTCTTCCTCCTTGCTGCTCCTGGACTTACACATCCCGACCCCGTCTCGGGCAACCACTGATCTGCTTTCTGTCACTATACCTTAGTATGCATTTCCTAAAATTTTATATATATGGACTAATAGGTGCCTATACCTTTTTTGTGGGTTCTCTCACAGCATACTTATTTTGAGTTTCATCCATATTGTTATGTATAGCAATGGTTTGTTCCTTTAAATTACTGAGTAGTTCCCCCAGTACAGGTATCCCAGTGTTTCCTTATCTACTGACCTGTTGATAGACATCTGTGTTGTTTCCAATGTTTGGCTTTTACAAATATCGCTGTTATAAACCTTTATTCAGAAATCTTTCTGTGGACATACATTTGCATTTCTTTTGGGTCAACATCTATGAGTGGATTGACTGAGCCATATGGTAGGTGTATGCTTACCTTTTGAAGAAATGACAAACTCTTTTTCCACGCTGTACCATTTGACATTTCCACCAGCAGTGAGAGTCCAGTTGTTTCCAGGACTTTGCCAACATTTGAATGCTCGGTCGTTTAACCATTCTAGGAGGTGGGTAACAGTATCACCGTAGTTTTAATTTATGTTTCCCTAATGCCAAACGATGTTGAACATCTTTTAATGTGTTTAATTGCCCCCTCTATATTTTCTTTGGTGAAATGTCTGTTAAAATCTTTTGTCCATTTTTTCCTGGGTTGTTTGTTTTCTTATGACTGAGTTTTGAGAGTCCTTTATTTATTCTTGATATAGGTCCATCATTAGATATGTGATTTGAAAATGTTTTCTCCCAGCATGTGGCTTGGGTTATCACCATCTTAACAATGTCGCTCACAGAACAAAATTTTTTAATATTTGAAGTCTGATTTATCAGTTTTTTTGTTCTTCCAGAGATATTGCTTTTGGTCTTGCATATAAGAAATCTTTACCTAACCCAAGGCCACAAAGATTTTCTTCTATTTTTTTTCCCAACGGTTTTATAGTTTTAGGACTTTTTTTAGGTCTATGATCCATTTTGAGTTAATTTTTGTATATAATGAGAGATATAGATCAAAGTTTATTTTTTGCATCTGGGTAGCCAATTGTTTCAGCACCATTTTTTGGAAAGACTGTATTCTTCTTTTTCAAAGTTTCTTTGGCTATATTAAGACCTTTACATTTCCATGTGAATTTAAAAATTGGCTTGTCAATTTCCACAGAAAATCATTCTGGGGTTTGGATTGGGATTTGCTTTGAATCTGAAGATCCATTTAATAAGAATGGACATATTAACAATATTGAGGTTTCTAAACTAGGAACATGGTATTTTTATCTGCTTATTTAGGTTAATTTTCTCTGTAAACAATTAGTAATTCTTATTGTGCATGTCTTGTATATCTTTTGTTAAAATTTTCACTCTTTCATTTGTTCTTACACTATTGTTTTATACTTCTAATTTGCAATGGTTTGTCACTAATATATAGAATAAAACTGATTTTCATATATTGAGCTTATATACTGAAACTTTGTTAAATAAAATTATTAGTTCTAGTATCTTTTAAAAATTGGTATATTTAATGAGGTCTTCTACATAAACAATTATATCATGTATGATTAATATAGCTTTATTCTTTCCTTTGTAATCTGCATGCCTTTAATTCTTTATTTCTGGTCTGATTTCACTGGTTAGAAAATCCTACAAAACATTGAATAGAATTGATAAGAATGAACATTCTTGTGTCATTTCTGATCTTAGCAGGAAAACTCAGTCTTTCATCAGTAAGTATGATGTAAGGTATATGTTTTTGATTGATGTCATTTTTCAATTGAGAAAGTTTTCTTCTATTCCTTGTTGCCAAAAGTTTTAATCACCAGTATAAGGTGGATTTTGTCATCTTTGAGATGATTATAATTTTTATTTTAGTCTGTTATTATAGTTAATTACATTTTAATATTGATTTCTAAATGTTAAACCAACCTTCCCTTTCTGGGATAAACTCCATTAGGTCATAATACAGTATTCATTTATATAATATTATATTCAACTTGCTAAAATTTTAAGAACTTCTCATATTTATTAATGAGGGATATTGGCTCATAATTTACTTTGTGATGTCTTTGTCTCATTTTCTTTTTAGGGAGTTTTATTAATATGAATTCAATTTCTTTGATTGAAACAGGCGCTTCAGAATTTCTATTTCATTTAGTGTCAATTTCAGTATTGGCAAAAAAGTTGTTTATACCATTTCCTTATTATTCCTTTAATGTCTGCAGAATTTTTATCATGTTGCTTCTTTTTATTACTGATAAGGCTAAGCAGTTTTCTCTTTTTTCTTTCCTTGATCAACCTTGTGATGGGTTTATCAATATTACTAATCTTTTCAAAGAATCAACTTTTGTTAGTTCTCTTCGTTGTTTTTTTCTGTTTTCCATTTTATTGATTTTTGTTCTTTAGATTTTTTACTTTTAACTTATTTAATTTCAGGTTACTCAACTTTTGGTAGCTTTTTAACATAGAAACTTGATTTAAATCCCATTTAAATTTTTTCTAATACCAGCATTTAAAGCTAGAAATGGTCTTCTTATTTCTGCCTTGGCTATAAACCACAAATTTGATATGTTGCATTTTCATTATCATTTAGTTTGAAATATTTTCTAATTTTCTCTTTGATTTCTTCCTTTCTCCTTCCTGTCTTCCTTTTGTAAAACCTGTTACACAGGTTTTATAAAAGTATACTGTTCAATTTCCAAATATTTGAGGCTTTGAAGAGATGTATTACTGTTATACTTTTTGAATTAACTCCACTGTGTTTAAACAATATACTATATGTGGTTTCTGTCTTTTCATATGTGTCAAGACTTGTTTGTACCCTAGTATGTGGTCTCTCTTGATGAGCATTCTATATGCAGTTGAAAAAATTACTGTTCATAAATGTCATTCTATAGTCTATGCTTGTGACATCTATTATTCACTGATATTTTGTTTAGTTTTTCTGTGGATCACTGATAGGAGGTTGTTGATATCTTCAACTGCGATTGTTGACTTGCCTATTTTTCTCTTTTTTTCTGTCAGTTTTTGTTTAATGTATTTTAAAGTGCTGTCATTGGAAGCATACAAATTTATAATTGTTAGGTCTTCCTGATATGCTGACACTTTTATCATTATAACATGTTCTCCTGGGCTTCCCTGGTGGTGCAGTGGTTAAGAATCTGCCTGCCGATGGAGGGGACATGGGTTCGAGCCCTGGTCCAGGAAGATCCCACATGCCACGGAGCAACTAAACCCATGCGCCACAGCTACTGAGCCTGTGCTCTAGAGCCCGCAAGCCACAACTACTGAGCCCGTATGCCACAACTACTGAAGCCTGTGTGCCTAGAGCCCATGCTCCACAACAAGAGAAGCCACCACAATGAGAAGCCCGCCCCTGCTGCAACCAGACAAAGCCTGCATGCAGCAACAAAGACCCAATGCAGCCAAAAAAAAAAAAAAGTTCTTCTTAGTCCCTGGTAATATTACTTTTGTTAAAGTCTATTTGCTGATGTTACTAAGTAACATATAGTAAAATATATTTTGTCTGATATAGTTGGTTCATCTTTTTTATGTTTACTATTGTATGGTTTATGTTTTCCTATTTTTTCTTTTAGCTACTTGTATCTTTATATTTATAGCACATCTATCCTAGACATAATATAGTTGAGTCTTGGTGCTTTTTCATCCCCAGTCTTTTTTTTAAAAAAATTAATTAATTAATTAATTAATTAATGGCTGCATTGGGCCTTTGTTGCTGCGCATGGGCTTTTTTCTAGTTGTGGCGAGTGGGGGCTCCTCTTTGTTGCGGTGCGTGGGCTTCTCATTGCAGTGGCTTCTCTTGTTGTGGACCATAGGCTCTAGGCACGTGGGCTTCAGTAGTTGTGGCATGGGGACTCAGTAGTTGTGGCTTGTGGGCTGTAGAGTGCAGGCTTGGTATTTGTGGCACATGGTCTCAGTTGCTCCATGGCATGTGGGATCTTCCTGGACCAGGGAACGAACCTGTGTCCCCTGCATTGACAGGCGGATTCCTAACCACTGTGCAACCAGGGAAGTCCCCATCCCCATACAGTCTTACAGTATCTGCTTTTTAGTTGGAGTTTTCAGTCCATTTACATTTATTGTAACTGTTATGTGGTTGGATTTAGGTCTGCCATTATGCTGTGTTTTTTCCTGTTTGTTCTATTTGTTTTGAGGAACAGGTGGGTGCAAATATTTACTGGATTATAAGATTGGTGGTGGGAAGATGACAGAGTTGGTTTTGGCCCCTGTATTCTCCATGAAGCATGTGGTAAGGTCATCAGGGGAGGGAGAGAGTGGAGGAAAAAAATGTCTGAAGCTTGAAGAGAGAAAAGAAGGTATGAAATTTATTGTGATGAGTGAGAAAGTGAGCCTTCTGGAGGACAAAGTAGGTTGTGGGATATATTTATTGTCCATTCATTTATTCTTTTGTCATGCATTAATTCAATAAATATTTGCGTGTCTCCTTTGTGGGGAAAAATGGGCATGACCATACTCCTGTGAGACTTTTGGTGTCAATACATATTGGTGAAATAATTTCAGTAATATATGGAATAAGATTGTAAGCTAAAAAACAAGTACAGTGAGATAATAGAAATGATTGATTCTACAGGACGGTATAGCAGAAGAACTTGACCATGAGCAGGTGTAAGGAATAGTTTGTTAGAGCCAGTGGCCCTTGAGTTGAGATCTAAAGTCAGTGTAGGTTAAACCCGGCAGTGGCTGGGGGGTGGGGCGTGATCAGGCAGAGAAGCAGTGCTGGCTGGTCCTCTGTCGGGGGGGAGAGGGGAGTGCTGAAGGAGCCGACTGTGCCGGCGTGGCTCGAGTGTAGAGAGCAGGATGAGGCACGGAGGTGGGGGGAGAGACGGGTGGCAGCTCGGGGCCACACGTGCCAAGGCCCTACAGGTTGTGATTAAGGTGCCGTCTAACAGGAATGACTTTGAAATGATACCGGTCAGCTCGTCCTGTGATGTGTTTCTCCTTAAATCATCAAAACTTTCTTTGATATAAGTTAAATAGAACTGTTGAGATTGGGCTAAAATGAATGATCAGAGCAATATACAAAATGAGTCATTGCCAAATTTTCTTACACTCCATTTTATTCCTATTTGAGGGGGGAAAAGTTAATTAGAGAACATCAGGGATTGCTTCCAGGTTTCAAAGTGGCTTCCATCCAGCCACGGGGAAGGCTCACAGCAGAAAACCAGATGTTCAAATAAAGACCTAAGTGGACAAATACGGACCATGTGCATTACACAAATACATGATGGAAATCTTTCATGGTGTTTAGGCTTCAAAGTGTTTGTACGAGTCCCTCCATTCTTCCAGAAGCACTGAAGGGAGGAGTTTAAATGCATTTGTTAGGCCTGTTTGTGCCTTCCTACCTAATGTTCGCCAATGCATGTGGAAAATTAGAATAATGGGATTATTGACTCAAGACATTTTCTGAGTGCCTTCCAGGTGTACCCATTGTACTTGGTACCATGGACTTGGCAGTGAGGGATGTGGAGATGAAGCCAACAAAGAATCTCCCTTCTGTGCAGGAAGGTCAGACTTCATAACAGGCAATAGTGATGCTGGTTAGAAGGTGTGGGAGCCAGAAGGGAGGTTCAGGTAGACCATGAGCAACAGAGAGAGGAAAGTGCTTCTTAGGGGCTGGAGATTTCGATTTCCTCTCTTTTCTTCCCATAATTAAAATTTCATTTTAAAATGTGTTTGTGTTTTTCTTATGAACAAGAAAATTCGATTAATTCTAAAAGGCAAGCACACAACAGAAGATTTACCCTCTTCACAAAGTTTTTAGTATACAATATCATGTTATCTCCAAATAACACTAAATACCTACAGCTTTTTTTCTCTCTCTTTTTTTTTTTTTTGCGGTACGCGGGCCTCTCACTGTTGCGGCCTCTCCCGTTGCAGAGCACGGGCTCCGGACGCGCAGGCTCAGCGGCCACGGCTCACGGGCCCAGCCGCTCCGTGGCACGTGGGATCCTCCCGGACCGGGGCACGAACCCGCGTCCCCTGCATCGGCAGGCGGATTCTTGACCGCTGCGCCGCCAGGGAAGTCCCCTACAGCTTTTGTATGTCAATCATACCTCAGTAAAGCAGGGAACAAAAATGGCAAGCACAACTTGTTATCTCTGGCTTTTATATTTTGGGGGTTCAACAGATATTTTTTGAACTTCTATTACGTGCAGCGTCCTGTCCTCCAGCATGGTGCGCATTCCTGTTAACGGGAAGGAGCAGGTCATGGAGATTTGGGGGAAGGAAAATTGTGCCCATGGCAGTTGTTTCCATTGTTTTGAATCATCTCAGAGAACCCGAGTGCAGTGCCCTTGGACACACGATCCACTTCTTTACTTAGAGGCTGCCGCAGAAACACTGCTATCTCCCAGAGCCCGTTCTGTTTGGATTTCTTTGTTAAGAGTTAAAACTTGGAGAAGCAATCCATGCCTGGGAAACTCTGCAGACGAATTCTTAAGTTGGAAATGCATATTACTGAATTCTTTAATACAAAAACATAATGCTTTAAGTTGTACTTTGGACATGATGTCCACTTTTTTGGCTCAACAAACAAACCCGAAATTGTTTTTAGCTTTCTGCTCTGGCATTCACAAAGTTTTGCCTAAAACCCTTGGAGATTTGCTGAAAAAAGATTTATTTATGTGCGTTCTGAGGAGCGTGCCAAAATTCTGCTGCTTCGTGTTTTTCAAGATTCTTCTAAATTAAAAAGTGAGTGCGTATGTCAGGGTAAAACGCTGGTTTAGTTAGTGTGCTAAGTAAACGGATTTCTTCCAGGAGGAGGGGAGAGGTGGTGTGTCAAGGTGCGCGCTCATCAGTGAGATCTGCTTTGCACGGCGGCGGAGTTCATTTGACTCCGTGTAGAGTCACGGTCTTTATTTAATGAAAAACCATACAAACATAACAATCCATCAGTTTGGGTGCTGCCTTTAATTGGTTTTTGCACTAAATCCTATCAGTTGATTAAAAATAGCCCAAACCACCTAACTCACCCACAAGTGAGACACTGAAATCACACACACACACACACACACACACACACACACGCACGCAAAAGAAACGTCTTATTCATGAAGGAACTTCCAGATATTTTGCAGTTCAGCTGAATAGTCAGGATCAAAAGAGTGAATGTTTGCTCAGAAACATTAAAAAACACACTAAAAGCCTTAAATGCTGTTTTGTGTTTTTTGTTTTTTCAGAAGAAACATGTCCATTAAAGTAAAATTTATACAGGCATACAACACAATAGATACATCTTTATGCATTGTTTATGGATTGAAATAGTATTTATACTGTGATACAGATTAGCATTAAATACCTATACTGCCTTTGGGTCTAGAAAAAAGTTGTATAAATAGTTTTCTAAAGTGCAGACAAAAAGAAAAAAATAATAACTTTTGTTTAGTTTCACTGTAATCCCAGTGACAGATCCTTGGACTGTTTTGCATCCACATTTGCTTCCAGCAAAGTCGAAATCCCTCGTGCCCCGCCCCCCCCAGAGCCCTGAGCGGATGCCCCGCCACCATGACTGATAGTCACTTTGGTAACAAAATTTCCCTCGTGTTTATCCGATATAACCACTCGCCTCATCGCAGCACTTTATTTATTTATTTACACGTGCTTATGAATATATATCACAGCTGAATGAAATGGGTGGAAGAAAAAGAAGTTTTCAGAGTGTGGAGAAACCAACAACTGCTTATCTTACGTCTTTGTTTTGATCTTTACCTTGTGGCAGGCGGATAGGAGCCCGTGGGCTGAGGATCCGTGGCAGGACCAGAGGCAGTGCCAGAAGCATAGGATGTTTTCCTTGAGTTTCTGCATCAAATGAGGTAGAGTATTTAAAAGCTTCTTACAAAGTGTGATGCAAACAACAGTGCAGTAAACCAGAACAGGCTGGGTCAGTGGTAAAATGACTCCAAATGCTTAAAGTGGCCAAAGAGTTGAGAACAGGTGAAAATTACTCTCTAAAAAACCTTCTCTGCGGCTACATATCCCCGACCCCATAATAAGAGCATTAATAAGCATCCTTCCCATCCAAGGCTCTGGGTCAAATCTTTTCTACTTTCTCAGTAAAAGCACATACTTAATTCCTCTTTTTTGTTGCTTCAACTCTCTCTACTAGATCCTTCCCATCAATACTCAAACACACTCTATTTCCTCCCATTTAAAAGACTCCCTCTCCCACATCCACACATCCACGTATTAAAACAAAACAAAATAGCCCTCCTTGAACCCTGCATCCTTTTCCTGCCCTCTTTGCAGCCAGTCTTGGGACCTCTCACACATTCCAATCTTTATTTCCCTTTTCTTTAAACCATTTTTAAGAATTGAAGTATATTTGATTTACAGTGTTGCGTTAGTTTCAGGAGTACAGCAAAGTGATTTAGTTATCTATTTATAATCCACCTATCTATCTGTCTATCTATCTAATCTAACTATCATCTATTTATTCTTTTCAGATTCTTTTCCATTATAGGCTATTATAAGATGTTAAATAGAGTTCCCTGTGCTGTACAGTAGGTCCTTGTGGTTTATCTATTTTATGTTTAGTAGTGTGTATATGTTAATCCCAAACTCCTAATGTAACTCTCCCCCTCCACCTCCCACCTACTCCCCATCCCTTTTGGTAACCATAAGTTTGTTTCCTGTGTCTGTGAGTCAGTTTTGTAAATAAGTTCATTTATATCATTTTTTTTAGATGCCACATACAAGAGATATCATATGATATTTGTCTTTCTCTATCTGACTTACTTCATTTAGTACGATCATCTCTAGGTCCATCCATGTTGCTGCAAATGGCGTTATTTTGTTCTTTTTTTATGGCTGAGTCGTATTCCGTGGCTGGTACCTGTATGTACGTACCACGTCTTCTTTATTTATCTAGTTGTCTGTCGAAGGACACGTAGGTTGCTTCCACGTCTTCACACATTCCAATCTGATTCCCACCTCCACCCCTTCCCGGCTGTCCCTCCCGAGGAGTCCTCAGTCTCTCTTGCTGACTCAAGTGGACACCGTCGGCTCCACTCTTCTCCAACACCCTGCCTCCGAGCCTCTCTCCTGGACCTTTCCCCACCTCTCGCTCTCTCTTGACTAGATCACGGAAGGTGCTCAGGCCTGTTTCCTCTTTTCTCTCTACAAATGCTCCCAAGTGACCTCATCCCAGCCCCGGGCTCCAGTTCTCTACAAGCCTTGGCCCCCAGTTCACAGTGTCCAAGACTCGGACTAGCACGTCAGCATCCCATCTGCCTTGCCCGGCAATGCCTCACAGATGGCTTGACGATGTCAGAACAGAACTCGTGATCTTCCCCAGCCAACTTGGCTTCTCCTGATTCCCTCATCTCAGCTCGGGTTCACCCTCTTCCTGGGAATCACACTTGCCACGTCCTGCTGCCTCCCCAGGCAGTGAGAGGCTGAAAGGCTGAACGCCTCCACCCCGGCACGTTTCCAGGCGTCTGCATTTTGCCTGCCCCGTTGCCGTCACGCTCACCCAGGCCACCAGCACCTGTCACCTCCTGACCGCCGCCCACGTGAGCTGTCCTTGTGACAGCTTGGCCACACTCCTCTCTTCTCAAAATGCCTCTTATGCCCTGACATGGTTCCCATCTGTACTGGTAACTGTACGGGTAGCTCCTTTGATCTTGAATGCCTTTCTCACTTGCCCTTAGTTCCGGGTTAATTTCTGCCCACTCTTTATATCTCTGACCCTCCTCCCCACGAAAAAGGAGGTGACGCTTCCCATCACACATCCGGTGTTTTCCTTGTGGTGCCGGTCACATTTATCACTTAATAATTTATTTAAATCAAATTTACCTTTTAGACTTACTTTTTTCCTTTAGGAAAAGAGGAACCCTGTCCATCTCCAAGATTACAGAGAATTCTGCTGGAATATAGTAGATACTTGTTGAATGAACGGACAAACCCATTTGTTAAGCAATTAATGTTTTAATTGAAGGTGGGCCATGAGAAAGCATAGGAAACAATTTGAAATGAAGAATCAGCTAAGTTAAGAACAAAAATTCAAGTCTGGTGTATAAAGAGCAGCCTAACAAAAGTCACATTATAAAATTGCAAATCCGTGTAAGTGCGAAATGCAGTGGAGAATCAGAGCTGGTGGATAACGGCATTTTGTGTTATTAGGATTCTCTTTTATTGGTAAGGCAACTTGACTTAGAGTCATTAGAAAGGGCGTTTGTTGGCTTGAATGAGTAGGTCCCCCTCGTCACGTGGATGCCCATGCGGGTGGGTGCAGGTCCCCACTAGAACCATCAGACTGTCCGTGAGAAGTGGGGCAGGGTGGACTGCTGACCTGGCAGAAGAAAAAATATCTACTATGAGTTTCTCGGTTAGGCAATCTAAGAGACGTTTAACTCTCGGTGGCATATGCCCTATAAATGGTAGCCTTTTAATTTATGATCCACACCAGACATTTTGAGAGTGAGCGAGGCTCTAGTTGTAATAATACTGGACTATTGGGTAAAAGGCAAGAGTGCCTTTCGCAAATCAGGGCATAGGCTCACCCTAGCTGGGAGGAAGACAGAGGGGGTTTTCTGTCCAGGGAGGAGCAACAGGGCAGGATTAGGACCTGAAAGGAACAAGGGGTCACAGCTACAATGAGAAGAGGGAAGAGGTCCATGGAAAGGGACCCAGGCTCCTTTTCCCAAGCCGACCGTTGTGGGCGACCGCGGTATTAATTTAAAGGGTCATTGTAAGGAAATGGGAGGCAGTTCCCTATGGACCCAGTTATATCTTTAGAGATTGTTCTTGTCCAAAAATAACGATTTCCTTCTTTGTGAATTACATACCACCAAGAGGTTCTGCCTTCTTGACTTCCTCATAAAAATTTCCAAATCGCCTTACAATAATGCTCAAATAACACATCCTGGTCACCCCAAAAAAGGGGAAGGAGCCCTGGAGCAGGGGTTGGTATCCTTGCTGCCACTAACTAATTAAGTATATTTGGTTTAGCTTTGCTTCCTTTATAAAATGGGCTTAATGCAAAAAATTGGCATGGGCCCTCCTCCGAGCTCTGACATGATTGGGTTCTGATGCTAAGTGTGAGACGCCATCTTTGCAAGCCAGGAAACCATAGGCTACTTGGGGAAATATGGCAAAGACACGAAGTAACCACACAAACGCAAATATGATAGAGGGCCGTGCTTTGTGTGTGGACAACAAACTCGGAAGAGACTCAGGGAGTCCAGTGTCTGGGGCCTCTGGGGAGGGCTGTGGACACTGCCTGTGGACTTTTCTGTGCAAGTGACGTCAGCGACATCCCCTCCTCTCCTGAGTCCTCTGGAGCTCTGCTCGGCGCATTTCCACCCAGGTGTCAGGCTGTCACTTAAGATTCAGCACATCGCACCCAACCCCTCATCTCCTTCCCGGCAAGCCAGCCCCCGGGTCCCATCAGCGGCGCCATCGTTGATTTCCAAGTCACCTGCGTTGGAATCTTGGGTCACTTCCCCTGCTGGCCTCCTCCGCCTCCGTCAGCCTGGCCTCGCGGCGCTGCATTCTGCGCGCACACCTTGCACACCTGTCTCTCCTTCCTGTCCCGTGACTGCCGTGGCCGAGTTTGGGTCTCAATCACCTGTTGCTGAAATTCTTAGAAGGTTGTCACAGTTGGTTTCCTCTCCCCAGACTTCCTTCTCATTCAGTTCATCTCCCACATCGTCAGATCAGATTCATAGTGCTAAAATATTGCTTAAAAATTTCCCTTTAAAAAAAAAATTCCTGATTAACTACAAGATCAAATAAAAACTCGAGCCTGCAAGTCATGGCTTTTCACAATCTGGCCCACTCTATGGGCACCTACATTCTTTATGACCCCTTTTGCTCCACTTGGACGAGGCTGTGCTCTCACCTGCAGAGGCCTGGCACCTTCTTGCCCAGAGGTTTCCCCCTGCATCTCCCGTTACCTGCAGTGCGGGCACCTTCCCCGCTTTCTTTCTCTGAACAACAGTCATCAGAGTTCAAGGCAGCCAGCAAGGGCTTCTCCGCTCATCCAGGCCATAGGGATTTTTCTCCTTTGGAGGAAAAAGCTTCTAGGCTTCCCCTTCATCACTTAGTCGTATTCATTGTTGTGTTTTGTTAGTTTCCATTTTAAGAGCATTTTATTTTCCCTATTAGATTGTAAATATTTTGCAGATAGGCATTATGTCTTAATTCTTTAACCACAATGCCTATTGTAATTCTAAGGAAAGCATTTCTCTGACTCCTTCAAGGCCAGCAGTTGTGCTTGGGATAACAACAACAGAAAATGCATTGTCATTTCCATGGATGTAGAGATTTATAAAATAGAGGGCTGTATAAAATGGTTAGAGGTCATAGGTTATTAGCACTTAAATGTATGGATAACATGGGGCTATTGAAGGATTTGTAAAACATTCTCATGGAAAGTTCTGGGAAACAGATTTGTTTTATAAGATTCTTGACTTTCAATATGTATGTTCATTTATCTCCAGGCATATAAAGCTTTCCGTGTTCCAGAAAGAACACATCACTTGGATGGGATATCATGTGCAAGTGTTTTGAAATCTTAAAGCACTATAAACAGATGAAGGATTATTTTTATTAATGATAAAATTTCCTTAAGTAATAACCTAAGAGAGAAGGATAGAGTGAACAGTTTTATAATGTCATTCAAACAGCAAGAGCTC
Source organism: Kogia breviceps (assembly GCF_026419965.1). Classification (NCBI taxonomy): domain Eukaryota; kingdom Metazoa; phylum Chordata; class Mammalia; order Artiodactyla; family Physeteridae; genus Kogia; species Kogia breviceps. The sequence continues at coordinate 3,320,276 of NC_081311.1, forward strand.
ATCTCTCCTGGCTGGAGAAGTGGAGAATAACCGTGATCTCTCTTTTCTTCCTAATTCTCCTCCCTTCTGGCAAAGGTGAATCTTGGCAAAAATCATGATTTGTGTGAGAGCAGTGAATTTGTTACCATGGCCCCATTGCATGTCTATGGGAGACCGGAATGCATTTCCATCGCTGTTGGCAGTCCTCGCTTTAATTGCTAGGTTTTGGGAAGTTGGTTGTATATTGCATTAAACTGACAAAATAAATTGTTGGAGCCCACTCTATTTTTTATATTGCTGAAAAAGTTGAAGTTAGTTGTTCGCTTAATACTCCAAGCTGATGAGGCCTTTCATTATCTTACCACTAATACACTCTAGAAAAGGGAATCATTAGAGAACAGAAGTTTACATTGAAATGTAAACATGTGAATAATTTACACTTTCAACTGGTGTTAAATAAAAGGTTTTAATCTAGATAGAGATCGGAGAATAAATATTCATTTCTAATTTCCAATGAGTAAACTTTATCTCGTTTTAAAAGTCTTTCCATTTGATTTTTTTCCCCTGGAAGATAATGGCAAATTTGACATGGACACATTTGGGAATAAAATTTCCCTCTGGTCAACACAACCATGAAGAGTTATTATGAAAATCAAAATTTGAAATAATTGCAAACATTGTAATGAGTAGCCATCTTAGGATACTTGCCCCCTCTTCCCCTCGGAGGGTTACCTTCCTGGTGTCGTTTTCCTGGGGGATGGGAAAAGGAAGCAGAGGAGAGAAATTGCCTCTCAATGTGGACAGTTCGTTGGATGCTTGCCAGCCTGGGTAGAGGCCTGGCCCACAGACAGAAGTCAGCTTCTATCTCACCAGCCAGTGTCTGCATAGGCCTTTGACATAGAGGAAGAGAGTGTGGCTTAAGAAATGGTTGCCAGATGCCAAGCCACCACTGAATCAGGGGACCTGCTGGTACTACTCAGGTTGGGTCGGGTCCGGGACCATCCCCAGTGGGATCCTTTGCTGTCACACCCAGCCCCCCAGCCTGTCTTTCTTGTTTACCCTTCTGGAAGCATTGTAGAACTAGGCCTAGTTGCTCTGTTTTTTTCTTTTTCTTTTTAAAACGGATTTCTTGAGACATCACTTACATGCTATAAAACTGACTCATTTTAAGCACCCAATTCAATTATTTGTTAGTGGTGCAGCCATCACCGTCCTCTAAGTTTAGAACATTTCCGTCTCCCCAGAAGGAAACCTTGTGCCCGTTTGCAGCCCCTCCCCCATTTCTCTTTACCCCCATTGGCTCCCATACTGCCTAGGTTGTCTTTTGCACTCAGTATGTAATTGTTGGGTGAATGCATTTGACTACGTGGAATCGAGTTATGGGTTTCAGAGCCTTATGGAATGTCTGAGTGGAAATGAGCTATTTATTTTTTTTTTTAAATTAGGCAGTGTACCTCTAAATATATAGTTACTGGTAACTTTTTTTTATTGGCGTATAATTGCTTTGCAATGCTGTGTTAGTTTCTGCTCTACAACGAAGTGAACCGGCTCTGTGTATACCTATATCCCCTCCCTCTGGGACCGCCCTCCCCCTCCTCCCCCCATCCCACCCCTCTAGGTCACCACAGAGCATCGAGTTGAGCTCCCCGTGCTATACAGCAGGTTCCCACTAGCGAGCTATTTTACACATGGTAGTGTATATATCAGTCCTAATCTCCCATTCATCCCACTCTCCCCTTCCCACCCTGTGTCCGCATGTCCGTTCTCTACGTCTGTCTCTCTTCCTGCCCCGGAAATAGGTTCATCTGTACCATTTTTCTAGATTCCACATATATGCGTTAATCTACGATATTTGAAATGAGGTAGGAAAGCTCATCTAGTCTAAACTTTTCATTTTATAGTCGAGGAAGCTAGCTAACTGTCCACTGCATGGTTAATGAGGGTCAGTGAGGGTCTGGGATTCAGCTGGTCTCGCAGCTGACTTTACACACAAAGTCGGGACCCACTGCTGCTTTGTTTTTGTCTCCTCCCCGGTCCTCTCTCTTTTCTCTCGGAAACCCCTCGTTTCTTCCTTCCACCCCAGAATCAGCTTTCTCTTTGCCTGGGAGCTGGCCCTTCTCAGGCCTCCAGCACCCCCCCCCGGTGACACGCCTGCGGGGTAAGCAGCATCCATGCTCCCTGGACTGTTCTTGGAAAATAGGAGAAAGAGAGGCACGTGCATCTTCTCTGGGTCTTTTCTATTTAAGCAGATGGTGGTTGCTCAGATGGTCCAAAGTGTGTTTTCATTATTTGATTCACAGAATTTTAATACTCAAAACTATGCAGAGTGAGTTTTCCAAAGAATTTTTTTCTAATATGCAAACTTCTGTTCAAATTCCAATACCAGATTATAAACAGATACGATTTCTCAGAACATCTCCAAAGGGGCCATTTACAAGATCTTGCTCAAAGAACAATGAATTATTACAAAAAATTATGTCATTTTCAAAGATATTTCAGACCAGTGGATCAAATCCTCACATATCTCTCCTGATTACATTCTACTGATTAAATCAGTTGTGATTTATCTGATGATTATGGCCATAAACCATAAAATGAAAAAGATCTTTTGATTTGAAAATTGGTCATTAAAATAATATTCTTTAAATTCCCCATTGATATTTCATTTCAACAAATAAACATGTTTGATCTTTATATTTGTGCTAAAAATCTAGTTTATCTTTTATCTAGGAAATATAAATGTATGTTGTTCCTAAATAAATATATAAAAATCAATAGCAATCTTACATATGATCTGTAAGCAGTTAGCACATTAGTGGAAAGCATAATTACTGTTCCTATTCAGAAAAGCACCCAGAATAAAATACTAACCTAGGAAAACATATTAGGAAGATGAATATAGAAACAAAAGAAGAAAACTACAAAATTTTGCCAAGAAATATAAAAATAAGGTTTGAATGAATAAAAGGACATACTAGGTTCTGGATGTAAAGACTCAATACGGTTATTATGATATGTAAGTTTTTGGTATTTTCTTAGGTAAACTATGAAATACTAAAAGCTTTTTTAGAGCATAATTAATTCTATGAACATTAAAAAAAATCCATTAGACTGTGGCATTGGGGTCATAGCCTCAGTGTGGTTTTGAATCTCCCCTAGATGCTTTCTGCAACCCAAGTAAAGAAAATAGGGTAGTGAAGGACGTACAATTGCAGACTACAAAAACGAGGTGACAAAGAAACTCCAGCTGAACCCCAGAATATGGAAGGGGGTGGCCAAACCACCCTCATCCGAGGCAACAAGGGATCAGTTGTGAGCTGACAGACGGGCTGAGGGCGTGCCTGTGTCATCAGTCGAGCATCTCACACTGAATGTGCAAATGTAGTCACAATTGGCCAGGCTGGGAGACGTGCTCGGATCGTGTTGCTGGGAGAGCAGAAATGGTTGTACAGGTAGAGGCTCTGGGCCGCAAAGGTGCTTCAACAGCCTAGCCGCTGGGCCTCTCGAGTGAGCAGGAGATGCGTTGAGAGGAGCAGAGCCTCACTCTGAGGTAGAACGCGGGATCTGAAGCCAAGCTGAGCAGGGCAGGCACGGAGGGGTCCGGGGGGCAGAGAGGTGCAGGCAGTGAGCAGGGAGGCCCAGAGAGAGCCTCCCGGTGAACGTTCCAACAGCCAAACCCAAAGCGAACAGGTGACAAGACTGTCCTGAGGGTAAGACCCGCCGTAGGAAACCCAGAACCAGACTGAGACACATTCCAGTACCAGACTCGACCTGGAGACAGAGCAGTGGCCACACAGAGTCCACGTTTTCAGCCATTCATGGTTTCCTGAGATAGAGTTCGACTTTAGTCTACATGCGGAAAAGGGTGCTGCATACGTGAGCAAATTGGCCCAGAATGGAAGAGCCCTAGATGTGTCCTAGGAAAGCTGGTGGGCTTTAAAAAATAAGGAAAACGTTCTTTGAGAATCCAGGCAACATGTCAAAATAACTTGTAAGAGAAAGAAAATGAGAGTGGTGTCAATCTTCTCAAGAGAAACACTTTATGCAAGAAAGCAACATTTTAAAGATTGTCAGGAAAAGAAAGTGTGATGGAAGGATTTCACAAGCCACTCAGCTTTCCTTCAAGTACAAAGGCCACAGAGAAACTGCAGCGGACATTCAAGAACTCAAGGACAGCGTTCCTGTGGGTCCTTCCTGGGGAGTCTATGCGAGAGAGGGTGTCAGGCAACCACAAAGTAATTAGGAAAGACTCGGCATAAAGTGTTTCAGAAGGCGTTGAAGATACTTAACTGCAGGACTAAGGCTGAAAGATGCAAATAAGGATGACAAGTTAGTCCTGTGCTGTGTGCTCTGACGATGCTGAGAAGATGCAAGAAAAGGCACGAGGAGAAAGAGGAGAATAGACAGACTCGCTGCTTGATTACCCGGTAGGTATTAGCTAAGAGTAAAATATCAGTTGCAACTGATAAATCAAGTAGTAACATCTTACGTATATTAGGAGTATGAAGATTAACACTGCTGCTAGCTTCTAACAATTTGGTGGTTGGGGGAAGAGGAACAGAAAAGGGACAGAATTGCTAGTTACCAGTTAAAGTCTGTTGCCATAATTGAGAACGATTCTTAATCACGATTCTGGGAGAAATTCAGCCATATGGAAAATGATTTGATTTTCTCCCTTCCCCCATGATGGAACTAACTATGCATCATTTTAGATGCTTAAGAGATGTCTTTTTTTAAAATCTAAAATAGGTGCCTTAGAGTCTAATTCTCATGCAAAATCGGATATTCAGCTTTGTTTATATCTGGCTGTATTGAGATTGGCTGATTAATCTAAAGAGGAGATGGGGGCTATCATGCAAAGTTATTAGTAACAAGAGAACCACTAGAAGAAAAATATAAGCCTTCATAAATACCAAGTCTGGTAAATAATACCAGAATAGCAGAGAAGAGAACAGGACCCTGTAGTGAAAGGCTTCGAATATGCATCTGTGTGAATCATGATATACATAATATACATACATATAAACGTGTATATATTACATGAGACTACATGAAAGAACCAAACTCAACATATTATTATATCAGCAAACGTAACTCACTCATTTAAAGAATTATGTCTGATTGGCTCACAGAGCAGACTACAACTCAAAGCTGTATCCCGGAGATATGCCTAATACAAAGTAATTGAGCAAAATAAATAAAAGGCTGGTAAGGATGCAAATACTAATTGAAAGAAAGCAGGTGTTGCAATTTGATAATAGACAAGGTAGAATTCAGCCCCATAAAACTTAAATGAAAAAAAAAGGGTATATTATAATGCTAAAAGCCACACTTCACAATGAAGATATAAATATTATTAGTATCTATGCATTAGATTACACAGATGCGACCCTCATATAACAGAAACCACAGGAAAGGAAAGAAGAAATGAACAGAGGTTCACTGGCATAGGAGCTATAGACACGTATATACAGTAGGGCAATTTACCCTTTCAGTCCTAGACAGATCAAGATGGCAAAAAAATCATGGATTTTTTTGGATAATACTCATCTACCTTATTCATTATGTAGAACATCAAACAACACAGTAAGTAAGGTAGACTTTGTGGATATACTTCAAATTTTGTACCCCTATAATAGAGAGCATACCTTCTTTCCAAGTACACATTCACACAAAAAATGACCATATATTAGGCCATAAAGAAAACCTCAGTAAATTCCAAAAAGTATAAATAATACACACCACCCTCACTGACTACATGCAATAAAACTAGGAATTAATAAGAAAATAAAAAACAAAAGTCACTTTCACCTGGAAAAACAAAACCATCTATTAACAACTCTTGGGTCAAAGGAGAAATAAACAAACATGCAGAATTTCTAAAACTGTTCTAAGGAAAACTTAGTGTATCAGGATCTATGGGATACAGCTAAACAAAACTCACAGGAAAATCATACCATTATTTACTCTATCACCAAAAATGGAAACAAACGAGTTATATTAGAACTCTAAAGGCTGTAAAAGAACAAACAATTCCAAGAGGAATTTGTAAAAATACATGTATCAGACATATACCTCCTCTGTCCAAGGGGCAACTTAAATAAGCACAGAAAATCTCTGTACCTGGGAGATTAGGTCCTGGGGGGAGCTGGGGTACATATGTGGTTAGTTTTTGATTTCTTTTGTAGATATTGGTGTATTCTGGTTTTCTACATTTCTTTAGTCAATTGTGGAGCACTCAGAATTTTGTCCATTTTATCAACATTTAAAATTTATTGGTCCAAAGTTATGCATTGTAGTATATTAAGAATTGGTACCATGAATGTAGTTGTGTACATTTATGATTCTAAGATTCTCTGTCTCCTGGGCTTGGGTTACCTCTCTGAGATCTCTTTCCTTAGATTTTGGGCTGGTATTTCCTTACAATATTGATGTGGTTTTTTTTGTTTGTCCATTAAAGGATGCAAAAGATTTCTGTTTTATTTTTTTTATAACTGCATGTGCATCTACAATTATTTTAAAATAAATATTTTATTTTTAGTTATTTTTTGCACTAAGGTTAAATTTTTTATTTTACTTTAAAAAAATTGAGGTATAGTTGATTTACAATATTATATACGTTTAAGGTGTACAACATAGTGATTCACAATTTTTACAGTTTATACCCCATTTATATTATTATAAAATATTGGTTATATTCCCTGTGCTGTACAATATATCCTTGTAACTTCTTTCCTACATAGCACTTTGTAACTTTTAATCCCCATTCCTATTTTGCCCCTCCCCACTTACCTCTCCCGACTGCTAACCACTAATTTGTTCTCTGTATCTGTGAGTCAGTTTATTTTTTGTTGTATTCGCTAGTTTGTTTTATTTCTTTTGGATTCCACATTTAAATGATATCATACAGTATTTGTCTCTCTCAGTCTGACCTATTTTACTAAGCATTATACCCTCTAAGTCCATCCATGTCATTACAAAAGGCAGAACTTCATTATCTTTTATGGCTGAGTAATAGTCCATTATATTATATATATATATATACACCACATCTTCTTTATCCATTCTTCTGTTGATGGACACTTAGGTTGCTTCCTTATTTTGACAATTGTAAATGATGCTGCCGTGAACATTGGGGTGCATGTATCTTTTTAAATTAGTGTTTTTTGTTTTCTTCAGATATATATCCAGGAGTGGAATTGCTGGATCATATGATAGTTCTATTTTTCGTTTTTTGAGGACCCTCCATATTGTTTTCCTCAGTGGCTGCACCAATTTAAATTCCCATCAGCAGTGTGCAGGGTTCCCTTTACTCCACATCCTTGCCAACACTTTATTTGTTGTCTTTTTGATATTAGCTATTGTGACAGGTTTGAGGTAATATCGCACTGTGATTTGGATTTATATTTCTCTGATGATTAGTGTTGTAGAGCCTCTTTTCACGTGCCCATTGACCGTCTGTTTGTCTTACAATACCGACAAGTTTTTCAGGCATTTAAGGAGTACTAAAATTACTCCTTATTTTAAGCTGTTTTCAATGGAAGTATGTGACACTAGAAACGGGCAGTTCTGTTTTTTGTCAGTAGTTATTTCCTCATATTTACTTGAGTGTTTTTTTGTGTGTGTTTTTTAAGTTATTTTTCTAACTCCTTGAATGCTTAGCTAATTTTCTTTTAGTCTTTCTTATTTTCTGAAAATCCATTAAAGCTCTAGATTTTCCTCTGAGGACTGCTTTGCCTGTGCTCACAGGTTTCAACATGGAATACTCTCATTAAACAGTTTTAATTTCAGTTTTTATTTTTCCTTGCATTCACAAGTTACTCAGAGGTTCTGGTCCACGTTTTTGTGTAGTGATGTTTTGGGGCCATTCTTTGGTTATTGCTTTCTAGTTTTATTGCTTTGGAGTCAGAGAACGTGGTCCCTGTGATTTCTACTTTTGTGGAATCTACTGAATTTTCTTTAAGCGCTAAAACTAGGGCAAAATTTTAAAATAAATATTCCACACGTGTTTGAAAAATGTATGGATTCTCTATTTGTTGTGGGCAAAGCTCTCTTTATGCCTTTTCGAGCACGCTTTTAAGTTGATATTTTAATCTTCTGTCTATTCATTTTTCACTTTGTAATTTTTAAGAGGTACCTTAAAATCTCACTCTGTTTCTGTGAGCAAGCCAGTTTTTTTCTGTTTCTGTTTTATATATTTCATATATTCTGTTATAGATATATATACTGTTTTCTACATTCTGTGTTATATATGTGTGTGTATACACATACACACGTGTATATTATATACATATGTACTGTTTTATACATTCTATGTTATGTATATGTGTGTATACACACACATATATACTGTTATCTACATTCTGTGTAGATATATGTATATGTGTGTATACCCACACACGTATATATTATATACATATGTACTGTCTTATGTATTCTGATGTTACATTCAATGTGTGGGAGTTTATACTATTAACCAAAAGGACTGTGATTTTATATAAAATATAATTTTATATAAAATATAATTTCTTGTCAAATATCCTTTCTGTCTTGATCGTTTGGTCTAATATTAAATTTCAGCTTCCTCAAATATGACTAGACACTCTTTTATGATCTCGATTCCTCCACTTCCTATACTTTGTTGCTGTAATTTAGAATTTTAGGTTCATATTAATTGTTATTAGCATTTTGCTTTTACTTTTTGAAAATCATACCATCTATGGCTATATTATAAAAATAATTCTTTTCTAAAGTTGTAACATTTTGGTTGTTTTTATCACTGTTATATCTTATATCCAGTATCTTCATCTTTATTAGATTCATTTTTCAAAGTTTGCAGCATAAATGTTCAAGCAACTCTTCTAAAAAGTTGAGAAAGTGTCCCAGTTGCCTAATGTAAGTATCTCTATTTTGCCTTACACATGACTCATGTTTAGGCTAGGTATGAAATGCTAGGTACAAAATTCTTATTCCTTGTCCTTGAAACATTGCTTTGTTACCTTCTCAGACCTATTTCTGAAAATGAGACAGCTGATGCCAACTTGATTTTTTGTTTCTTGTGGATAACCTGCTCTTTTCTTTTTGGACACTTTTAGGGTAAATCTAGGAATGGGTCATTTTTCATTCTTTTAGTACAGCTCTTGGTAAATGCTCTCAATAAGGCAAAACAAAAGAAAAAATCCCCCAAACTCAAGACACTTTTCAACACAGGGAGAATTACTTTATTAACACTTTGCTTATTTTTTCCCTTCCAACATCTTTGTTTTCCCTTGAAAAACCCTATTAGACAGACATTGGAGCTTCTGAGTCAGTCCTTGCCCTCTTTTAAATTTTCTCTCATACGTTTCCCCTCTGTCCTTTTGGATTGAGTTTTGAGATACCCTCTTAACCTTCCACCTTCCTAATCTGATATTCAGCTTTGTCTAATTATTCTTTTTTTTTTGAGTTTTTCATCCTGGAAATCATATTTTTAATATCCACAAATTTTATTAGATCCTATTTTAAATTAATAGGTATTCTTTCATATTCTTCTAAGCTCATTCATTTGACATATTTTGACTTTTTCTTCTGTTTTCATTCTTATTCTTTTCTCACTCCTCTGTGAGTGGAACTGTTCTTTCATGCTTCTTCCCCCAGTGTGTGATGGTACTTAATTATTCATTTCCTATGTGAGATTGTAAAGCCAAAGGGTATTGATGGCTGTGCTGTGTTACCTATGTCACCTTGGCAGTGAATGCAAATTCTGATCTTAGAAGACCTGGCTCTGGGCAGCTTAGGAAGTCCAAAAGGTGCACATTTCAAAAGGGAGGAAACAGACGCAGCCAGTTCTCTTAAGGGCTACACTCAGATCTTGTGCCCTGTCCTCCCCAACCCCATCCTACCATTTAATACAAGTCACAGGCCACCCAGATTGGATGAGGGAGGTGCCCACACAATGACGTAAACACTGGGAGGTGTGGCTCATCACAGTACTTTGGAGACTAGCCTTTAAATAATTTCTAGGCTGAACCGTCCATGACCTGATCTTTTTACTCCTCTGATCTTGGGGTGTTATGGGGGTTCTCCTGGGAAACTTACTTTCATGAAGGCCCTCTTTTTTGTCTGTTTGGAATTGTTGGCACTCTAACGTATTGGAATTTGCCATTGATCAATTTCCATGTGCTCTGTATTCTCCAGAATTTCTTCTCTGTTTTGATCTATTGAGGGGGTACAGTTCTAGTACTATAATGGATTAAAAAATATTCTTTTAGCGATTTAAACTGGGTTTGGATAGGGATGAGAGAATAATATGTCTTTAGTCAACCGTAGTAATCGGAATCCTGTTTTCTAACTTTTAATTTAAGAGCATCTGTTCTGCTAGTAAATCAGAGATACAGAACAAGTTCTAAGACATATTTTCCCAAAATATGGCGCAAAGTATAAACTTTGTGCCATTACATTATTTTATCTTTTTAAAGGAAAACAATTGAGTTTTTCCCTTTTAATCTATTTCTTTGTGTATTTTTATTTTTCCCTAAAATTTGCCTGTAAATTAGTCAATTTAATTTTTTATTGTTGCCTGTCTCCCTTCCATCATTAATTTTCATGAACTCTTGAGTGGCTTTATCTTCCTTCTTGATGCTTGAAGACAAAGGTTATGAACACCCATGAACAGAGCATCCGGTTTTGAGAAGTCAGATTGCGTGTTTGGCTTCCTTTATAATGTGTGTGTGCTCATGTGTGTTTGGAAGCTTTTGCGATGGAAGAGTTTTTCTTGGTGCCTAAACCACAAAAATTGTTGATTGAATAGATTTTTATCATCCTTGCAGAGTAATGTTTTATGTATGTGTAAGATAAATTGACTAATTCTCACAGAAAAGCAAAACTTTTCTATTTTATTTTTGTGAGCCAAGTTAGCATGAAATTGTAGCGCTTTTTTTTGGTAAAGATTTTATCAAACCTCAGCCTAGCAAAAAGTGACTGGAAGTGTATCTCTATCTAGGAATCTTGGTAAAGCAACACCATCCCTAGATAATGATGATGTCAAAGTATTGAAAGTGTATTTAGATCAATGCTTCTGTGTCTGGGCTGCCCAGATGAAGGCTAGTGTAAATTTATGTCTCCAACCACAGCAGGCCCTCAGAGCTGCAGGACAGTCACAGTGTGGGTCTCTCCTGATGCTCCCAAACCACAATTTGAAATGTTCTCCACTTTTCTCAAATTGTCTTTTTCTTGTTGACTAATAAAATCTCTCTATATTAAGAACTTGATCATGTTATTTGCAATCTATTCCCAGATTTATTTGCCTTCTATTTTAAAAAGGTGTTTTAAATTATCACAGCAATCCGTATTTTCTTTGTGTTTTTCCCCCATTGTTTTCATGTTTTCTCATTCATTCATTTATTTGGAAAGACAGACATGATTCTCCCTTCATGGAATTTACAGCATATATATATATATATATTTATAGTCTTAAAAATTTTTGCATTTTTTTAGTATTTTCTTAGTGAGTTAATTTAAACCCATCTGGAATTTATTTTGTTATATCATATGAGGTGTGCCTATAACTTATGTCAATTTTTTTTACACATATGGGCATTTTTTCTGACCCTATTTATTAAATGTCTCTTTCCCATGGTTTTTAATTTTCCCTTTTAAATGAAAAAGTCATTAGTTAAATGAGTCTTTCTGACAGGGAAAATTTCTCCGCATTGTTCTTCTTCTTCTCCCCCAGTAATTTCTTACCTCTTCTTTGTTATTTATTATTTATTTATTTATTTATTTATTTTTGCGGTACGCAGGCCTCTCACTGTTGTGGCCTCTCCCGTTGCGGAGCACAGGCTCCGGACGCGCAGGCGCAGTGGCCATGGCTCACGGGCCCAGCCGCTCCGAGGCACGTGGGATCTTCCCGGACCGGGGCACGAACCCACGTCCCCTGCATCGTCAGGCTGATTCTCAACCACTGTGCCACCAGGGAAGCCCTGTTATTTATTTTTGATATAAATTTTAGAATGATTCTGTCAGATGCCATAACAATATCCACTGGGATTATGACTGCATTTGTATTCCTCTTTTAAATTAATTGGGAAAAATATCCATCTTTACTGCATTGAGTCTTCCCATCAATGACCATGATCCATTTCTATAAAATGTTTTAATGTCTCTCAGGAAATACTTGTGGTTTTCCTGTTTCAAATTCTATACAATTATTGTTGGGATTTGTCCTTGAGTTTTATATTTTTGTTTGCTATTATGAAATTAATTTTCTTCCATTCTGTTTTCTAATAACTTAGGAATTAATTCTTCTATATTTAACTTGTTTCTGGCTACTTTACTTAAAACTTGAATTAATTCTAAGTGTTTCTATGTATGTGGTATATTTCTTGCAAATAATTTTGTCATTTCATTTATAATAGTTCATTTTTTAATATTTCACATGTCACTGCATTGGGAAAATCTATCAGAACAATGTTAAAAAACCATAGTGGTAATACACATCTTTGCTCTATTTCCAGTTTTAACAGGAATAATATCAATATTTTTGCATAGCTTCAGTTTTATCATCTAAAATGACGATGATAATGTCTACCTTTGTTCACATGGTTAAGAAGCAGAAATAAGGAAATGACTGTCAAACAATATAAAAATGTAAGTGGTGATGTGATTTATTTCTAAGATAGACTAGATTAATAGTCTTAACAGTGTGAGACTCCGAAGGCATTCGCTTCTCTAGAAACCACCCATTTCCTGTTTTCACAGATCAACTAGAGACTAACACCGACTTCCCAGATGGAATTCTTTCCTTCCCTGTTAACTGTTTGTAAGTGGTGGAGTCCTTCTTAGGTGGGCACAGAAAACCAGCATAAGAGCTTATTAAAACATCCACTAGTCTTGTCTAAATTCAAGTTCACCTTAGATTCCAAGCCCAGTCATCTTTGGGATGCCTGTTCTACTTGGTGGGTAACAACGAAAGGAGTGACTTAGGATCTTATCCCAAGTTCAGTTTCTACAGAGCGGTTTCTGTCTTTGAAATTGACAGTTGGGAAACTGGGGTTGCACAGGAGTGAATCCTCTGTCTCCACCCTACTTCATGCGGGGGAGATCCTGGAAGGAGATGCTGTGTGGCTGTAACTGAACTTCCCTGTTTATTTCATGTGTACAGGCACCGCGCCCAGGGTGGAGGCTACCCTGCTCTACCAAGTGAACCATCACAGTGGAGGTGGGTGGGCAGTGCGTCCTCCTGGGACCCACTCACACCTAGAATCCATCCACGGGCAACTGAACTGTTCGCCGGAATTGCCTTCAACTTCCCCTGTGATTAGGCTTCTAAGCCACTAGTTAGATTGCTGTGCTCTTCTTAATGTGGTTTTTCAGCAACTCAACATATTTGTTCTAAGCAATTTAGACACCAGTCGGTGTTTGTAAAGACGATATTCCCAGGAAAAGTCTCTGGAGAGGCATGTAGTGTTTGACCGTCTCATGATAAAGTGGGGATGGTGGACATCAAGAGCTCATGCATTTGCTTCCCTACCACCATTGCAATCTCGTCGGATGCCACTTTCCACATTGGTAAGTGGGTTGCGCTCTGCTTAAAAATGAGGACCTGGCTCCGCTACTTCTTAGTGGAGCCAGTAAAGCTGGTGACAGTAAAAAGAAACAATGCATAATGTTCATGATACTGCTGTGTGGGAGCCTGCTTAAGACTTGGGCCCTAAATGGTTTTTAATCCCAGGATGTGAATTGTGATAATGTGAGAGGGGCCAACTGGCTGTCTGTTATAAAATCATTGCAAATATGAGCAGAATAAAAAATGGTTAAAGGGATCTTGTTACGGATTCTGTTTATTCCATAAGGACTTGAGGAAAGCAAAGAGGCAATGACTCTGTTTGGGGCTTGTTCTTGAAAGATTACCTTTTATGTAGGTAAGTCAAAAGTTTAAAGAAGTAAACAGTTTAAGTACAGCCAGTTTTAGTAATTTTTCTATTGTTTGACTTAACTGCTTCATAACATAATAAAAAAACAACCTGCGGTACCTAACCAAGGACAAAGAATTCTCAAGATAAGAAAAGCTGTAAAATCCTGTGAGGGCTCGTCTATAAAATATCATTTTGATTTTGGGTCTAGCGAAGGGCTATACGTCTCAAATTACAATAAATCTCTAAAAGTCCGATAGTGATTTGTGCCAGCTTGTGCTGTAATGGACAGCATTGCGCCGTCCCATGAAGTTATGATTAAGGAATTGGGAGAAAAGAGTGAGTGTTATTCTGGACTTTATTTTGGCACCTTGCAGAGCTCAATGTTACCACAATTATTGGTTTTCTGAAATATGTCCCTATGCATTATTCTGATCAGATTACTTGCATTGCACAATCCTCTGGTGAATAACAGGACAATAGCACAAAATAAATCTCTCTCTGAAATTTAATCTCCGTGTCTGTACACTGTTAAGAGGAACATCTACAGTCGTCCGATAAGGAGCTGTATATCTCCCCTAACTGAACTGGGGTTTGTTCTTCAATTATCTGCAAGGGAAATTCACAAACAGGCAAATGACCCCGTGGCTGATGTTTATGTTAGGAACACGGTGTTGAAACATAGCTGATGTTCTCACAAGCCCCATGTGATGAAATTCGGATTTCTTTTGTAAAAAGGCCACAGCAGATCGGGTTGGATGGTTTTCCCCAATGTGTTACCCTTTCACCTCCAAGAAGTTTCTGGGCTAATTCTTTTGAAAATCTTCCTCCCCAGTGAGGGGTGGCTGTGTACGTGGGACCATCCCTTAGAATTTTGCACCTTTTCCTTTGAAGCTCTGTGAGGCTCCCCTCATTTAAAGGGGATAGACTGTTCTGTCTTTAGTTGTAGAATTTCTCCCGGGGAGTGGAGAGTGTGCTAATCGGGAAAACACAGGATACTTGTGCCCCGTGACCCTGCCTCTTGTTTCTTGAGCTGGGGGGCATGTTCTTGTTGAAATGAGTGATGGGGGTGGGAGAGGTCTGGCGCACACACACCCTGTAAAAATAGGACCTGTGCTCCCGGCTGGAGCCCTGGGAGCAGCCTGCTTCCTATGCGCCGCTGTATCACAGCCAGAACCGATGCTGTGGGCCCGGGCCAATAGCAAGCCAGGAGCACAGCTCTCATTGCCCCTTGTTGATGAGGAAACATCACATCTTGAAGTCATTTTTTCCTCTCTTTCTAGAAATCCTATTGTCAGAATGTTACCAGACCTCCTGATTTGGGTGTGGACCTCTTGGAACAGACTCATATCCTGGGGAAGTATCCAGGAAATGTTTATTCTTTATTTCAAAATTAGTTTTCGAAAAAAAATTATGAAAGACATGTTCACTATAAAAGGAAGCAAAGAGTACAAAATAGGCTAAATTACAAGTTCGCCCCCTGCCCCCGGCCACCAGCCCACTTCCCATGTGTCTGGGTCCTCTCCCCCGAGGGAGTGTGACAGGGACTTTCTTCTGTCCTGTCACAGGCGTGTGCAGGGCACGTACATGAGAGGAACCGCGTTTTACACACCCCGTGCCTTCTTGTTCTTACCTGATATATCCTGGACATTTTTTTTTTTTCATATCTACACGTACCTTCAAGCTGATGGAAATGAATCCTGATTAGTATTCCAGAAACAACTTTACTTGGTCCTCTACTCATAGATGTGGAAGCTGTTTCCAGGTTTCCTCTTTCAAAGACAAAAGGAAAGCACGGAAAAGGATAGTGCTGTAGAGCAAGTTTGGTATAAAAAAGACTCAGTTCAAATCCTAACTTTTTCACTCTCCGGCCACGCCACCCATCTCCTGTAAGCCGGTCTCCTCATCTGTAACGTTGGAAGAAACGACACCCATGTCGCGTAGTTGTTGCGAGAACTAAAATAACTCACTTAGAGAGCGAAGACCAGGGCGTTGAGTACAGAAAGCTTTCTCTGTATCTCATCTGGAATAAATGTGCCTCTGTGTGTGTGTGTGTGTGTGTGTGTGTGTGTGTGTGTGTGTGAGAGAGAGAGAGAGAGAGAGAGACAGACAGAGACAGAGACAGAGAGAGAGAGAGAAAGAGAGAGAGAGGGACGGAGAGGGGCAGAGAGAATCTTTGTGAGATTCAGTGAATTGAGTGCATGGTAAGATTCAGTCTCCCTTGTGGAATTGCTGGGTCAAAGCCCAGATGCGCTTTAAATTGGGGGGACTGTTGCCACATCGCCCTTCTCAAAGGAGCACAGAGTCCAGCTATTACTAGGAAGTACCAGTGCCTCTTTCCCATACTACTACCAGAACTGGATGATCCGCAGGCTGGTAAGCCTTTGCAAACCTGTAAGTAAAAATGGTACTTTTTGCTATGATGTGCATTTCTTGACTTACGGTTGTTTCCTACTTTTGTGGTATTTCTCCTCTTGACGGCCCGTCCATATTTTGGGACATTTTCCTTTTGGGTTGATGAAATTTAAGCAAACAGAATGTGTTTGTTCTTCTTACATTCTGGAAAACCCCCTTTCACCTGTCATAGGTGTTGTGTGCATTTCCCCCAGATTTTCATTTCTTTACTGATTTAGTAGATGGAAATAATTTATATTAAATTATATATTTGTAATAATTATAATATATAAAATAATATATAATATTATAATTATATAATTAAATATATATTTCCATATTATGGAAATAATACTAAAAATATTTAGTGTATGGAAATTTTGCTTCAATGAATTTGACAAATCTTATTTAGGCATCGTTATCAGTCTTCTTTATTTTATCTGGGTTTGGGGGCACAGTTATAGCCACTTAGCTATTTCTAGCTTATAAGGAAAACCCATGCTTCTTTAGAACCCTTATGCCTCCATTGAGCAAGTTAAGTATCGTAGGTCTCTGGAACATATTCATTCTATTCATATTAATCCTAACTGAAACTTTACCCCCACTGAACATCTCCCTGTTTCCACTCTCCTCCCAGGCCCTGACAACCACCATTCTACTCTCTAGTTAACAAATCAGTATTGTCCACCTATAAATGGGTTAAGAGGGTGCATCTCATGTTGTGTTCTTACTACATATAGCCCCAGACCAAACCAAACCAACAATAACAAAACCCAAAGGGGCAAGAGGAAGCTTTTGTAGGTGGTGGATATGTTTAGTGCTCTAATCATGGTGATGGTTTCACAGGTGTATGCATATGTTCAAGCTCATCAAATTGAATACATTAAGTATGTCCAAGTTTTTGTGTATAGCAATTATATCTCAATAAAGCTCGCACACACATGAGTATTTGGCCCAAGTGAAGTTAATTTTGGTGTAAAGTGTTAAAGTAGTGATTCATTCTCCCTTTCCCGAAATTGCTAGTCAGTCGTCCTGACACAATTTGTTGACCTGTCCATCCTTCTACACTGTTTGAATAGTAGCATTAGAACATGAACATTACTGTACGTTTTATTCACTTTTGGAGACTCTATTCTGTTGCCTGGATTTACATAACCATTTTTATTTCTGTATCATATTGCCTTTTTTTAAAAAAGTTACTTCTTTAAATTATCATTCAGGAAAATTGATTTTTTTTCTTTTAGTTCTAGTAGCTTCTTTTTCCGTTTTCTTTTTAGTTCTATTTATTTTCTTTTTGTTCTACAGTTCTGTGAATTTTAGCACACGGTTGTATGTATTAAACTGCTTTAACTAACGTAGCTTTATCATATGTTTGTTAATGCAATTACTCTTCTCGTACGAAAGTTGTTGGCTCTTTCCATATCACCATTTTAGATTTTGGCCAATTAAAAAAAATTCCTGATTTTTAAAATCTGTGAATTTTAGGAGAATTGATGTCTTTTCACTATGGAGGTATGTTCTTCTACTTAAGGCTTTTTTTTATGTCCCTTCATTTAGTTAAATGTGTTTCCAATGTGCTTCTGTTTGCTTCTTAACGTTTATACCTAAGACTCTTGTCTGGTTTCTTGCTCTTGTGAATGAGAAATCCCCTTCCAGTACATTTTAAAATCTATTTATTATAAAGAAAAGTTATTGATGTTTCAATAACAATTTCATGACCAACAATATTAGTAATATTTTATTATTTCTGGTAGTTTTTTGGTATCTTGACTTTTTTTTCCAGAGATGCACTATATTCTCTGCTTTACTAATTTGTGTTATCTTTGCATGCTCTTCCTCCCACCTGTGTTCGGTTCATTCTCTTTTTCTTATCCAACTTCTTGAGTTGGAGATTTAGATTATTTTTCTTCAGCTTTTTAATATGCAACCAAGGCTTTCTTTTTTTCTCCCAATACTGCTGTAGCTATATCCCCAATGATTTTGTGTGTTGTTTCTTATTGGTCAGTTTTAAATATTTTTATTTTTATAATTTATAATAAACAATATACTAAGTAGTAATAAGTAAGTAAAAATTTATAATTACAATTTCTTTTGATTTTTTCTTTCTCATTCTTTGCCTTCTATTTGGTTTTTAAAGTTTTTTCCTCTGCTCTCTTGGTTTGTAAACATTCTGTTATTTTGATGACTACTTAACTTTTTAACCTGTGTATTTCTGTCCTCCTCTAGAAAAATACGAGGATTTAAGAAGACGTTAGTCATTTCTTATGTTGAATGAATAACACTGGCCTCCAAAATGTCACCGTTAAGTATTATGTTGCCTTTTGGTGTGTGTGCAGACATGTGCATGTGTGTGTGTGCACACATGCACCATTTAAGGATGAATCTAACCTATTAAATTGTTTTTTACATCAGAAAAGAACTTTCAATTTTATAAACTTTCTTCATGAATCTGTTTCTCACATTCTTGTCTTTGATCTACCGATCAAAAGATTAACAGATTTTCTTGTGTCAAATCATCTAAATGGTAATTGAAATCATATCTATTCTTTATTCATTTTTGCAAAAAATACTTCCTGGGCATCACTCATGTGCTGTTCTAGGCAACAAGGATGAGGAAGGAAGACCATCACCGTCTCCCAGCTTGCTTTTGTACATATCACAGACAAGAAGCCACAACTAAACAAGATGTTTGACAATTCACCGAGGTCAGTAGCACTTTGAAGGAAGTGAAGAGGGGAACGTGATGGAGACTTAGGCGTTGCTGAGAGCATCTTGAGGCTGTGAGCGTTCAGCATGAGGTGAAGGCTTTCAGGCGCCTTGCTTTGAAAGCTGCTTTACTCATCATGAATATTCTTTTTGTTAGCACACTTTTACTTCCAATCTTTCTGTTTCTTACAGCATATATTTGAATTTTAATTTAATATACTTTTTAGGTGGTGAATTTATCCAGTTTATATCTATTGTGACAGATGTATTTTTAGAAGGCGTTATGCATGATTTTATGTTATTGTTTCCATTTTTTATGCTTCCTTTGTATTCTTTTTTTTGCTTACACGGTCTGAGTGTGTGAGAGAGACACAGAGAGAAAACTGGACCGGAGAGTGAGTCTGTCTAGTAAATATTTGGGAAGATTATGTTTCATTTTAGTTTTTTTAGGGGTTACTTTCATAATGTTAAAAAATTGCTTATACTTCTATTTCTTGATTGATCAACTTCAAATAAAACCGATTTGTCCCAACCCATGAAAGATGGGGAAATATGTGGCTTTATATCCTCTTTTTCCCTCCCCATCTCTGGATTATTGTTAGTTTGTAATAATTTTAGTATTTTTGATTAAAATAAAACAGTATTGACTTTCTGCTTTATCCCCATAATTCTTACAATCTCTTTATCTTGATTCCATATTTAAATACATGCAATGCTCACCACAGTTCATATTCTCATTCCTAATTTCCTTATTTATTTTCCTAGATTTCATCTAGCCTTTGTTCCATGAAGGGCTCACGGATGCTATAACTGAGAAAAAGTTTTCTATTCAGTGTGGACACAAACCAATTGGCTGGGTGTGAAACCCTGGAGTCATACTTCTTCCCCCCAATCTTTGGAGGATAGTGTTTCTCAAAGTGTGGTTTTCTGGGACCCCTGCAACCTCAGAATTATCAGAGATTATCATATGGACCAGCAATTCCATCGTAGTGAGTCAGAGGTTCTGAATGTGGGGTTGGGAATACTGCTCTTTAAAGAGGCACCAGAGGCCCACCCATCCGCAGCTGAGGCTCAAGCATCAGTGCAGCCTGAATTGTTCTGTGGGCCCCTGGCTCTGAACCGTGCGCACAAAATCTCGGATCATCCAGGAATTCACCTTTGTAAGTTGATTTCTTTGTTCTGGTTCCTGTCCCTCTGGATATATCTTAGTGTTTACAGTCTTGTATCATTTTTTTCACTGGATTTGGGGATCAGGTCTTTCCTTAGTTTAGGAAAGTTCCTTCCATGATATCTGGGAATGATTTTTTTTTCTTTTTTCTTTTTTTCTTTTTTTTTTGTGGTACACGGGCCTCTCACTGTTGTTGCGTCTCCCGTTGCGGAGCACAGGCCCCGGACGCGCAGGCTCAGCAGCCACGGCTCACGGGCCCAGCCACTCTGCAGCACGTAGGATCCTCCCGGACCGGGGCATGAACCCGCGTCCCCTGCATCGGCAGGCGGACTCTCAACCACTGCGCCACCAGGGAAGCCCTGGGAATGATTTTATGTTCTGCTCCATGTCCTCTCCCTCTGGGGACCCGTCCTCCCAGCCCCTCTCTCTATCCTTGCTCTGATTAGTTTTCTTCATAGCAGTTGATAGTATCTGAACTTGGTTCATTTCCTTGCTTCTTCCCCGTCTTTATGATAAAGTCAGCTTTAGGGAGCTGGCAGCTTCCTCACTGCTTATGTCTGGGGTCCTGGAACAGCACCTGCACGTAGTCAGAACTCAATTATTCAAGAGTTTTAGAAGGAACAAATGAATGACTACATGGAGAATGAATGAAGTAGCCGCATCTGTGTTAGAACTGACTGAGTCTAGATTGGAACCTGATGTCGTTCTCTCACGTGCATCACCTCCTCCTTGTAACCCTTCATCTTTCCATAGCATTCTGTGAAGTTTCCACAGGCTTGGCATTGTCTGTTCAGATTCCTGCCGCGTTTTTTTTTTTTTTTTTTTTCGGTATGCGGGCCTCTCACTGCTGTGGCCCCTCCCGCTGCGGAGCACAGGCTCCGGACACGCAGGCCCAGCAGCCATGGCTCACGGGCTCAGCCGCTCCGCGGCATGTGGGATCCTCCCGGACCAGGGCGCGAACCCACGCCTCCTGCATCGGCAGGCGGACTCTCAACCACTGCGCCACCAGGGAAGCCCTCCTGCCGCTTTAATTGAGGTTTTCGTTTAGGTAACAGTTTTGTTATCTTAAATCTCATCCCCTTCTGCTATTCTTCATTTTTATCTCTATTTTGTGATGTTCTCTGTTTTATCTCTTATAGTTCTTCTCTCAGGTATTTCTTCCATATTCCATTTTCTCTTAAATTTATCTGAGAATATAAAGAAGCATTTGCCTGGAAGATATTTTTCCCCGTCTTTGGAACAATTCTTTGAAAGCATGTCCTTTGTCAGCCTTTTTCCTGACTGTTCTATTTTCACTTGGGTCATGTCTTTGTCAGACCTTTATTGAAGAGCACTGCTCATCTTCCAGTGGGAAGTTACTCAAGGGTAGTCTGAGCCACAGCAAGGAGAGGGAGTGAGCTAGTGAAATAGTCACCTTGGTTTCTCATCTGTTCTGCATCATTGTCTAATTTAGGAGCAGGTTTTTCTGCATTTTCCCATTTTTCACTTTGGCATGCCCTCGGAATGCATCCCAGTAAACTCATATTTTTAGTGGGTTTTTGTTGTTGTTGTTTAATTAGGGTTGAATGATAAATAGTCACAAAACTGATTGTCATTTTTCCTTCTCTCCTGTTTTTCTCCAGGTTGGAATTCAAAGCCGAGAGCGCTTCCACAGAGGACCCATCTTCCGCAATGCCTTCCTTCCCATTCTGCTTCCTCCCAGTTTTTTCAAGACCCTCTCATTTTCAGTGGCATCTGTTTGCTGTCCTGGCTCTGCAGAGAGATGCAGGGTCCACCCTGGATGCTGGATGTGGTTCTGTGTCGCTGTCGGCCATCACGTGTTTTTTGAGGTTGCCATCATTTACTACCTTCACTGAAGCTGGAGCTCACTTTCCATCCTTTTTGCTTTCACTGGTGGATTTTAGAAAAGCAAGCCTGACTTTACCCCCTTTTTACTGGAGCAACTTTGAAAAAGTGGAGTGTGAAGTCCAGCTGGCTTTGGGTGGGGTCCAGTGACAGAACTGCTCCCAGCTCAGCTGCCCCTATTGCTTGATCCATATGACCCCGTGTGGTTCTTCTATGGTTTTGCTAAAACTGGAAAGAAGTTACAGCCAGCACGAGTATAGTGTTTATAATGATTTGTTTTGAGTAACTCGCTGGTATTTCAGGATTCAGCAAATGCTGATAATTTGTGAGTAACTGCTGGAGCAGAGAAAACTAACATTTAATGGATACCTACTAGGTGATGATTGCTTTACATCTGTTATCCTTCAATTTAATCTTCACAGCAACCCTACTGGCTGGGTATGATTATCTCCTTTTTTTTTTTTTTTTTTTTTTTTCAGTACGTGGGCCTCTCACTGCTGTGGCCTCTCCCGTTGCGGAGCACAGGCTCCGGACGCGCAGGCTCCGCGGCCACGGCTCACGGGCCCAGCCGCTCTTCCCGGGCCGGGACATGAACCTGCGTCCCCTGCGTTGGCAGGCGGACTCTCAACCACTGCGCCACTAGGGAAGCCCCTATTACTTCCATTCTGTGCACCAGGAAACGTGCCGGAGGTCGCCTTCCTGCTGGGATCTGATTCTGAAGCAAGTGTTCGTTCTCTGGAGCCCTGAGGGCCTCTGTGTGGAGGCGTCTCCATTGCTGTTTCTTGTCCTTCTTGGCAACATTGGCCTTATCAGGGCCTAAGTGAATAAAAGCTTTGCCATCGTGTTCGTCTTTATGAATGTCAACGCAGAGGGTACCCAGTGATCTTACCCATGGGTTAAAGCTGTGAAGTCGAAAGGATTAAGACAGCAGTTAAAAACAGGTAGTGTGTCCCCAGCTGCCCGTTACATAGTAGTTACAGCTGCTGGGCTACAAGGGCGCTAAGGAGGAGTACAGGCGCCTTTTGTCTCTTCGAGCCCCGTGTCCACATTCGTGTCTCCGCACAGGCTGCTCCGTGAATGAACAACTATCCTCTTACCCGACTCTCTCACCCCCATGGCACGCGTAGCGTCTGCGCCAGGTCGTGGGTGCTCAGTAGACGCTGGCTGGCTGGCTGGATGATGGGGAAGTCGGTGCAGGCTGCTAACTCAGAACACTCACCCCTGAAGGCCCCCACTTACACTTCCAAGACTCTCCCACCCTTAACCCTGCAGTTGGGGAATCAAACCTGCTTTGCTAGGTGTTTCTTGGGTGTCAGACTTTCTCCCCGAGAAGAGCTCTTACTTGAGGAGGCGTTACGGGGGGAGGAAGAGTTGAAGGAGGTGGGTACATTCTAGGAGGTGGTGTCATGGCCCCAAAGATGGAACCCGGGAGTGCACCATGTGACACGGTAAAGGGCAATTAAAGTTGCAGATGGAATTAAGGTTGCTAGTCAGCTGACCTTAAGATAGGGATGTTATCTTGGCTTATCCAGGTGGACCCAAATAATCACAGGGTCTTTAACATTGGAAGAGGGAGGCAGAGGAGACGGTCAGAGTGATGCAGCATGACAGGGACTCCATCCACATTTGCCAGCCCTGAAGGCGGAGGAAGGGGCCGTGAGCCAAGGAACGCGAGCGGCTTCTAGAAGCTGGAAAAGGCAAGGCCGTGGTTTCTTCGCCCAGAGCCTCCAGAAGGAGCTCAGCCCTGCAGCCATCCTGATTGTAGCTCAGCCAGACCCACGTGAGACTGCTGAGCTATAGAACTATAAAATATATATAATAGAATGATATAATTTATATAATAAACTATAAAATAATACATTTGTGTAGTTTTAAGCCATTACGTGTGTGTAATTTATTACAGCGGCAGTGAGAGACCGATACGTAAGAGAGCACAGTTTGAAAAAGCTGGGATCGCAGTTGAGTTGCCCACCTCCACTTCACCATCTGGAACAAAGACTGGCCTGAACTGAGTGAATTATTTGGACCTGCGTCTGGGCTTAGGAGGCCGCTCGGTGGTCTCATTGGTGACCCCAACTGCTGCAGACTTGGTGGGCGAGTCACCAGACCTCCTTGAGAAGATGGGGAGGAAAACACCGTTCAGCTCATTTCTGCCGATTTAGTCTCCAAGGAAATCACCTAAGAACTGCTTGGGTGAGTTTGACAAAGCAGCAGAGGGATAAGGATTCAGAAAACACCTCCCTTGGTCCTCCGTTTGAGAGATTTCAGGCATTTTAGAGTCTTCTCTGAAAGGGGAACACATTTTATTCAAATTCCTGGCACAGCCACAGAAGTGTATTAGCATTTTTGTTTTGGTTTCAAAGTTTCTTCTTGATTGATAATGATAGCAGCTCAGCTGGAGAAAAATGCACACATGCATACACTCAATCACATGTGCATAGCCACGCACACACACACATCACACCCTCATACTCACATGCGTACACATGCATACACGCACACGTGCACACACACACACACACACGTGCACACACAGAGTTCTAACAGCTCCCAACGTTCTGTTCAGCAGCAGATGAATTGGGTGGGTGTTCATATATGTAGGTTTGCCTATGCTCAGTATTTTAGGACTGAGAGTGGCCTGTTGTAAATATTAAAACAAAATTCAAACATTGTTTAGTTCTTATGTGCTAGGTGAAGTGCTAATCAGGTTACGTGTGTATCTTATTTAATCCATAAAATTGTGTAAAACAGATGATATTCCTATGCCCGTTTTATAGATGAGAAAGGAGGTTGTAGTCTAGATGAGGTTGTGCAGCTTGTGTGCTGCAGACCTCGCCCTCCACCCTGGTCTGTGTGACTCCAGATACGAGCTCGTGGCGCTCACACGCTCATACTGGCCAGCTCGCTGAGTTTGCACCCTGGCTCTGTGTTCACCAGCTGTGTGACTGAGGGCAAGTTGCTTAATATTGTTGTGTCTTAATCCTTTATGGAAAATCGATGCAATAATAATACCTACCTCAAAGGGTAGTGTGTGGACTAAATGGGTCAATACTAGTTAAACACTTTGAACATCGCATGACACCTAGGATGTCCTCATATAATGGTAGCTACTGTTGTTACCTTCGGGCTGATTTTTTTCTGTAAATTGTCACGTCGACCAGTAGCTTGAACTAAGTGTGCTTGTGAATCATTTGTGAACGTTGGACAGAGCCTAGTTCACATCAGCCAAAGGTTAAATAAAACAAAATAAGAAAGGAAATTAAGCCAGTGGATAAATGTATATCTTAATAATCCCTTTCTTTTTATGAATATCATTCCCATAATAACCTCAAATGTTCAGTGGGGCAGTAATTATTGCATTTTTTTTTGGTTAAAATTGGGGAAAGTGAAGCTCAGAGAGCAAAAATGACTTGACCAATGTTATATCCAACCATCCAACAGGAGAGGCAGGTCTGCCTCCAGATATAGTGATGATTCTGTATCACCTCCCTCCCTCCCTCCCTCCCTCCCTTCCTTCCTTCCTTCCATCCACTCATCAGCCACCTAACCATCAATCCATCCATTGATCCATCCACCCTTCTTTCCTTCCTTCTATCCGTCCATCTATCATTTATTACTCAGAGTGTGCAAAGAAATGCAGGGACCAAATCCATTACACATAAATGCGGAAATGTACATAGTTCTTGAATCTTGGCTCAGTGGATTCTTTCTAATAAGACTGTAATGGCTTCATTAGGTTTTTTTCTCCTGGGGTCATCTTTATCTTTGTCTGTGACCTGGCTACTCCTGAATATTTTTCTTGCACTTATTCAGGAAGCATGCATATTTTAATGAAATTCTGTGAGGTCTTGACGCTCACCACTGATGGTATGAAATGGATTTTAGCATGTGAAGAACTCAAAAGATATGTTAATAGTCCTATGTATTGTAATGAATTTAGAAAGAAACGTGTAATGAGCATATTTCCGGGATGGTGTTTTGGTGATTTTCACTTGGGATGAGGCTCCTGTAGGGAGTTCCCCTTAGATGCCACGTGCAGGTCTCAGCCCCCTCCCTGACACACAGATGCAGAACGGATGCTCTGGGTGTGACACCTCCTCCCTGAAGCCGAAGGGGAACCCCCCCGACAGGAGCCAGGACTGGAGAGGAGATGCAGCAAAGCAATTGAACTGTCAGTCATGGTAAGAGGAGGCCACGGGCGAGACGGCACTGACTACAGACAACTCCTCTTTAATACTGAGGCTTCTTGGCCTTAGCTTGAAAAAGTCTTCACTGTATTTGTGTTTCAAGAGCTTTCTGGATGAAATCTCCCAATTGTGAGATTGTATGCACGATTACAGCTGGCTTTGCAAGTTAGCATATCTTGCAGACATATTAGCTCTTTTGAACAACATACATTCATCCCTAGAAGGCAGCTTAAGCTGCCATCAGTGTTCCACGTGCAGGACAGGAGAAAGTGGTGACCTTGGCTGGCAGTAGAGTCTTTTCCTGGTTCAGATGACCTGGCGGGGAGCTCGTCTGAAGAACCCACTAAAAATATTTTGAACATGATGAAGATACACTTGAAAGAATTGCTGAAAGGTATTCAGGGTGTTTTCCCCATCTCGACAGCAGTGATGAGTGGACAGAGAACAAATTCTCATCACCTCCAGGATGTGGCGAATCATTTATTCAGAAGAGCAGACTCTGGAGATTTTGCCTAAACCCAAAGTTCCTTATGCCATTTGGGTTAAGGATTAATTCTCGGTGTCCAACATGACCAAGGTAAGATGGTTGACTATTTCTGAGAATGTAAAAATGGGAATTGGTTTTCTTGGTACTAACTTATATTCAGTCTGAAAACTGGAATCATCCAGAAGACAGAAATGCGCCTAAAGCAGAGATTCTAAAAGTGGGGTCCCCAGAACAGCAGCCACCACCCCAGCTGAGAATTTACTAAAAGGGCAGCTTCTCAACCCTTGCCTCAGCCTACAGGATCAGAAACGCTGGCGGGGGTGGCACCAGCCCTGTGTCTGTTTTCACAAGTCCTCTGGGGGTGCTGCTGAACCCTCCACTTTGAGAACCGACTGGAAGCCAAATAGCCCATCACTCACGACTGATGGTGGAGAAGTCCAGCCTGTTCACTGAGGAGCTTACTTGCCAGTACGTGTTTTAGGGGAATTATCTAGATTTATCATGACCTGTATTTCTTTTAAAAAATCGAATCTTTTAAAATATAGTTAAACTGTTTTATTTAAGTCATGTTCATTTTACAGATACCTTCTATTTGTGATGAGCGATATTTAGTGTTTCATTAATGGTAATAATAAGAACTTCGTTCAAGAAAAAAAATGAATATTTTGAAAAAGAAAATCATAGGTTAGGTTAGTTAGCAATGGTACACTTGGTATTATTTGTATCTTCTTTTAATATTTCTATAGTGAGTGTGTATTACCTTTGTCATCAGAAAACAATACGTGTTCTAAATACAAGTCAATCAATAGGTTTTAAAATGTGCTGTTGGGGGCGGGGCGGGTGGTAAAGATGGGGTAGGATGCTGATGGGAAGCGGATGTACATATTGTTTTTTTCCATTTTTGCAGTTAGCGTTTGACTGACTTACTAACGGCGTTTTAACATAAAACGTGCAAAATGTGTGACGACAGAGTTCTGTGATTGCCCTTCAAAACCTTGCTGGAAATAAGCGTCCTGAAAGTTCTGCTGATAGAGAGGATTTTTTAAAATGTCACTTATTTCCCTTTAAACTTACATCCAGTAAACTTCTTTCTCGTGGTGGACAGTTCTGACTTGTCCTGGAGTCATGTGACTACCGCGATTAAGACACAGGTCTGTTCCATCACACCCCAGAATCCCTTGTGCTGCATGTCTGTAGTAAATCGCTGCTTCTGTTCCGTCCCCTGACAACCACTGTTCTGTTCTCTGTCTCCACAGCTCTGCCTTTTGCAGAATGTCCTATAAATGGAATCTTACAGGATACGGCCTTTGGGTCCAGTTTCTTTCACTGGCATTTGAGATGCAGCCGTGGCTGTCGCGTTTATCAGTAGCTGTTTGCTTGTTTGTTTGTTTGTTTTAGTATGGATGGATCGCAGTTTGTTTTCCAGTTGGGCAATTATAAATTGCTCTAAGCAATCAGGGTACAGATTTCTTGTGTGCACGTAGTTTTCATTTTTCTTGGGCAAAAACCTAGAACTGGGGCTGTTGGGTCATATGGTAAGTGCACGTTGAGGTTTATCAGAAAGCGTGAACCTGTTCTCCAAAGTGACTGCCATTTTGCATCCCTGCCAGCAACGTATCAGACTTCCAGCCGATCCACATCCCTGCCCATCCGTGGTAGGGCCAGTATTTTTTATTTCGGCCGTCTAAGAGCTATATGGTAGTTTTAATTTGCCTTTCCCTGATGGCTAATGATGTTGAATATCTATTCGCGTGTTTGCTGCCATTTTTATATCGTCTTTGGTGAAGTGTCTGTTCGAGCCTTTTGTCCATCTTTTATTGAGTTGTTTGTTTACTTACAGTTGAGTTTTGAGAGTTCTGGGTCTATTCTGGATATAAGGACTTTATCAGATATGTAATGTGCAAATATTTTCTCCGAGTTGGTGATGTGTCCTCTCATCCTCTTAAGATAGAGAGTAGTTAAAGTGAATTATTTGAGGTCCTTGCATGTACCTTTTGGAAGTAAATGAAGACCACCCAGAAGAGAACAAACGGAGACTATTTGTTCAGAGGTGGCTCTAGCAAGGGGCTCGGCCACCGTCCCTTGTGTTTGGCAGAGACTCGAAGGAGGTGGAGGAGTGGGAGAGCTTTATGGTGGAAAAAGGAGGGGGGCTCCAGGTGTGCCCCGACTGGACGCTGTTGGCCTAGGGAAGCCAGAGGCTGCTCCCTGGGAGCTGAGCTTCGCGTGGGATGTGTTTGCGGAGCGTATCTGACTTTCTCTGGTTGGTCCTGCAGTGGAGGCAGGAGCAAAGATGAGAGAAGCTGGCAGTCACTGACCCGTCCTGGCCGTTCCGGGCTGGTTATGGCAGAGGCTGTGGTTTGGCTTCCTGCGCGGGTCACTGCTGGGGTCGTGGGTCAGAGTTCCACTGTCCATCTGTCGTCTGGCCATTGTCTGTTTGTATGTTCAGTCTCCCACTTTATTTATGGCAACCAATATATATTCTGTGGCTGGGCCTTGAATAAGCAGGCTACGCCTGGGCCGGTAAGAGCCGGGGAGATGGTCCGAGAACCGCTGCAGGAGGCAGTGGGCTGGGCCGCGCTGAACCCGGCTTCTCTGGGGAGTATTTGGGACTGATTGCGAGTGGCAGGACCCAGAGGGGTTTGGGGAGGAGGGAGACCGGCCCGTCGGCACGTCGGTGGCCAGAGCATCCGCTGCTGGCCTTGGGGGAGCAGGGAGAGCCGGCCCTGTGCTCCGTCCCACTGGCCAGCACGCTGCAGCCCTGGGCCGGCCTCCCCTTCCCAGCAGCTTGGCAGACGGGCTGCTCCTCCCCGAGCCCACCCAGGTGGGGGTGAGGTGCCCTGATCTTGCTTTTGTGCCGTTGCTACGGCTTCTGCCTGAGAGCCCAGGGTGAGCTCAGCTTTGTCCAGCCTGGCAGGGGAGCGGGCCCTGGCGCGGGGTCGCAGGGAGCCCCGAGTCCGGTGCCGGCGGGAAGGAGGCAGCGGTGTCAGCAGGGCTGTGACGTGGTCGCCATCACCCTGCTCCTCGTGGGCGCTGGGCGCCTGCTGCTGTGCGGGCAGGCGTCCTGCGTGCAGCCCGACGCCCTGTCACCTTCGTCCACTGGGCTGTGACCGCCCGTGACTGCTGTCACTCAGTGTTTGGCCGAGGGAAACGGGCGCTGGCAGCTGGCAATCAATATCGCTGAAGTGACTGCCTTCTTGCATTTGAAATGGCATCGTTCAGCTGCAGGGACTGGCGGTGGGTGTCAGTGCGGGTCCGCAAGATCAGAGGCCGCCAGGCCACCAGCAGGAAGGCTGGCGGGAGAGCGAGGCTTGCAGAGGGGGCCCTGGGGCAGAGAAGGAGGCCCCGTCCAGTGCCTTTTTCCTTCTTCTCTCTCCACCAGGGTCATTCCGGCCACCTCTGTGTCTCTTCTGTGTATCACTTCTTCAGGGAGTATTGGGAACCTTCGGGCTGATTCTAGGTGAAATGAAGGAAAGTCTGACTCTTCCCCTGATTTTTAGGGACATACGTCTTTAGCTTAAAACTTTGCTACCCTCCAAAATGTAAATGCGTTTGGGAAGATATAAGCTATTTACATCATAGTATGAATGAGCTCTGGAGCTTTTCCATGGGTCAGGGAGGGAGGAGGAGGCTGGCAAGGCCTGCATGTCACCGAATCAGCCCCCAACCCGGCCTGGGAATCGGGAAGGGCCCTGAGATCGGGAAGGTGGGGTCGGGGCGGGGGGCAACAGGCCACAGGGGGAAACAGAGTCTGTGGACAGCAACTTTCTCTCCAGCCCAAGCCTGAACCTGCAGGGGCCCCAGTAATTGCGGGTCTGTCTGCTCATGTGATGGAGGGAAAGTGCTGACGGCTCCGATCCTGATCTCTATTTCACTCTAGGCTGGGCAGAGCCGACTGGTCCAAATGGAGCTTCTTTCTCAAGAACTCTGTGCCCTCTCCCTGCACCGCCTCCCCCGTTCGCTCTGAACAGCTGCTAAGTTGCTTGGACCACAAGGAGCTGTTATTTCACAGAGAACAAATCCCTCACAAACTCTGCCCTGTACAGATCTCTGTGTTTCTCCATCTCTGGATCTCCTGCTCTAAGAATCTCGGTAATCTACTCAGATGCAGTCAAGGTTGCTTTGGGAAAAAGCCCAGATCTCCGACAGGGGAGTCTCTGCAGGGCTTGCTCTTCTGAACTCCTCCCCGAGAGCTGCCTACCTTTGCCCCTTGGCCTTCTGCAAAATAGGGGTGATGGTGGAGAGAGGCAGGCCAACTGTAAGAGGCAGGACACGTCATCCTGAGCTGTCTGCAAGTGTGAGGTGTGTCTTTCGTGGTGGTGGCAGCGCTACCAAGGTTCTCAGGACGCTGGGACTGTGTGTGCACCGTGCACGTTTAAAGAGGATCTTTATGGAGTTTATTTGAGGGGAAGGAAAAGATTAGTCAAGTGAAGAAACCCTGGCCCTAGGAGACAGACCCTTGGAAGTACCATCCTCCGTCAGCTTCTGACTTGCGTCTCCCATTGGTAAATGGGGTGGACTGTCTTTTCCCCACACAGTGGCTGCCGCGGTCATCGTGTTAAATATAATCAAAATAAATTCCTTCTGGGGAAGCGTCCCTGCTGTTCTGGAATGTCTGGTTCTGGAGAGCACCACCTGATTTCATATGGAAACTTTCTGGACGGTGTAGAAATGCTGCTCGGAAGTGCCATCTGGGGAGAAGTCTGCTGGGGGGCTTCTAATGGGGCTGCCGCTTGTCGCCAGGCTGGCCAACACGGGGCATCTGGAGAGGACTGGGGTCCTGGGTGGATAAGCAGCTCTCAAGGGGCTGTTCCTTCCCCAGGCAGTGACCCCGAGCTGGGAGGCACGGCAGGCCCTGGGCAGTGGGGTCCCTGGTAGCACGCGGCCGGCTCCCCCTCCAGGCCTTCAGCCGCCCGTGTCCTGTTGCCCCGTCCCTGTCCCAGTCTGAGCGCTTGGCCCGACACCAGGCGCATGGCCCGGGGCCCCGGCTGTCTTGTGCACTGAGCCCCTTGCTGGGAACGGGTGTGCGTTTGGACTCTGAGCCTCTGCCTTCTTTCCGTGCCCTAACTTTCCCATCCCTGCCTCTGTGTGAGCCCCTGCCCGCTGGAAGGTTGGGTGGCACCAGGCTGGCCAGGGACTCCCCCACTCACAATATTAGAAAAACGAAGCCTCTAGGAGCTCAGGGCTGGTGGTCCATTTTTGACCCTTTGCTCTTCCCCTCGCATCCTGGCACGAGGGAACGCCCTGGATTCACAGCCTGATCACAGGGCGGGTGTGAGTGTAAAGGCCTCACATCTTCTTCCCCTTTTCTCATCGCCTGCTTTCCTACAGGGGATGGCCTGTTTGTTGTTCTTTGTTTGTTAATTGTTTGCACGCGAGGTCTCTATTTGGGGCCGACCTGTCCCAAAGCCAACCTTGGGGCGCCGTGCGTCTCAGAGGCCGGAACGCCTGCTGCTTGATGGCACCAGAGCTGGGAGAGCTCGGCATGGCAAAATAGAGAGCGGGTCCACAGCGCATCAAACCCAGATGTTAACGGCTTTATTCTGACTCTCTGCGCTTATGCACATGCATCTCTTTTCCCCGGAGATCTTCGAGTTGGCTGGATGGCTACTTTGACTGCCAGATTCAAAAAGAAAAGGCCCATAAAATTCACAAATGCACAGTCACATGTGTAGTTTTTGCTCATCCTCATCTCAGAGTGACCTAAATGTGGGCGCTGGGGCCCATCTTTGCTGTTTGATTGTTTAAGGCTCGGAAGTGCCCAGATTTCCGGTGCACAGAATCATCCCAGTTCCATGTATAGAGCAAAGGGGCTGGAGTTTTGGTTAAAGAAGATAATGCATCCCAGTTTAATTTATAAAATGTTATGTTTTCTTTCAGCAAGGACACCTCCTATGTACACACCAGTGAGGGCAGTGGTGTTAACAGAGATACCTAATATGTAGCAAGGAGAGCTAAGCCTTCAGTAGTTGAACCTTCAGACAGTTTCTTTTCTCAGCCTTTTACTTCTGAATCAGAAAATCTTAACCTACAATTTCTTTTGTTGGGAATGAGTTGTGCGTCGCTCCTGGCTGGGATTCCGAGTGTGACGTGGACCAGTGATGTGTCAAGAGCTTCCATGACCTTGATCACAGGTCTGCTCATCAGGTGGGGTGTGGATCTGACCAACCGTTGGAGAGAGGTGACTTTTTTCTCACTGAGGACTCCTGGGTTCCCCAGGCGCTGGGTCCCTGAGCCTGCATCACTCTTAAGTCCAGCCATACCTCGTTTCATTGCGCTTCACGTTTTTGCACTTGGCAGATACTGTGTTTTTTACAAATTAAAGATTGTAGCAACCCTGCATTGATCAAGTCCACTGGCGCCATTGTCCCAACAGCATTATTTTAAAATGAAAGTATGTCCATTGTTTTTTTAGACATAAGGCTACTGCATACTTAATACACTACAGTACAGTAGTGGGAAACCGAAAAATTTGTGTGACTTGTTTTATTGCAATATTTGCCTTATTGTGCTGGTCTGGAACCCAACCCACAGCGCCTCCGAGTTATTCTTGCAGAAGGTTGAATGCTCCAGTTTGGGGAAAATAGTGGTGAAACCCAGAATTTGGTTGCTTTTGGATCTGAAAAGTATTTTGTCAGGCTGTTTCTATATTTACATGTGGTTTTAAAATATGCCTCCTAAAATATAGCATTCATTTCTTTCGCTTATAGTGCAAAAAAGCATC
Source organism: Kogia breviceps (assembly GCF_026419965.1). Taxonomy (NCBI): domain Eukaryota; kingdom Metazoa; phylum Chordata; class Mammalia; order Artiodactyla; family Physeteridae; genus Kogia; species Kogia breviceps. The sequence continues at coordinate 3,353,655 of NC_081311.1, forward strand.
AAGTGTTCGCAAAGACTCAAACTTCTGACAAATAAGCTGTTTACTCTGCAGTTTGGTCTTGCTGAGAAATTTCAACCTTTCTTTTCAGTATTAACATGTGGAATTTTAGTCCTAAAGTTATAAGCTTGAGCTAGCTATTCAAAATACTCAGTATATCCCTCTGTTAGGTCATTTCAATAAGCCTTTTAAAAGCAGACAGTGTTTTTTAATGGCATTTTACTATCACAAAGAAAAGGTTTTTTTAATTTCATCTTTTCTTTCAAAAACTCACATGAAGAACTTACTGTCTCATAGTGTGAGAAAATAGAACACTGCTGTCTTTTTCTTTGCATAACACGCGTAGTTTGCTTCTGTGACTTGATAAGATGCACGATTTTTATTATTTTCTTCAAGCTGGAGTCAAGACCAGAGGCCCCCAATGCCCCAAGAGTGAACAGTGTGTATAAATCAGGCTTCAGATGCAACCTCTTGTCTGCCCCAGCAGAGCGGGCTTCCACACTCCTCCTCTGGTCTGTATCACTGCTCAGCAGGTAATTATGGAATACATGTAAAATCTCTCCTCTTGCAGCATGAGTTCTCAAGATGTCCCTGCCGACTCTGAGTTGTGTGCGTTGTGTGTTCTGGGGCAGCGTGCTGTCCACTGTGCCTCTCACACGGATGCAGAGTTGGTTTGAGCTCTGCATACGAGGGGGCTTTGCCCAACCGTGCAGCAAGACGCCTGTGAGAGCGCACGGGTGGGGATAGCCGCCATTAATATCAGGGACATCCCAGAGTGACGTCACTGAGGAATTTCACCCATTGCTTCTTCTCATTTCCTGACCATAATATCTAACTAGTGGCCAGATTTACACATTTCTCAATAAGTGTGACTTGACCTACTTCTGCAAGGAAAGCTCTGATCTTGAATGCTGTTTCTGCAGTCTTGGTCTCTTTTTCCCCTCGGATGCCTTCATGCCACTAATTGCGATTGTTTTATCAAAGACACTGGATCCGGTGATGCACAGATTGGCAGGTCGATAAAAGTCAATTTTCAGTTAATCCTCATCTTACTTCCTAATAGCTCTTGACTATTTTGGATGCTTGATAGAAATCCTCTGTTGCAGATTCACTTTTTAAAACGTACGCTTGTGTTGAAGTCTGTTCACTATTAACATTCACTGTGCTGGAATAGCTAGGTTATTAGTTTCGTATTAAAAGTTTAAACGGTGATAAATATTAAAACTACTCTTTATTTAAAAAATATAATAAATTTACTTTATATTTAGTAAATATTAACACATAATTATTAATTATTAAAATTATTTAAAAATTGGAACTCTGGGGTCATTGATACATTTGGGGTATTGGGGGGAACAACACAGCATAATTGTAGCCATAAATATCCATGTGATAGATGTAAACGACACACAAATGTTTTGAAAACGTTCTAGGCATGGTGTGTGGCACTGTTTCCTGAATATTACCTGAGAACCGACCGGTGAGATTCTTCTAGGGCATGCACTTTAAGAAAACACCAATTAGTAAGAACCTAAGGAGATTTCTGAGTCAATCATAATCAATGTAAATTGTAAATTTGTGACGTGGTGTGTATGAAATAGTCTCATCACTTTTCCGATTCAACCACGAAACCGTCAGCAGATCCCCTGATAGCTGGGAAGCATATGATCACGTACTTCACATTTGTTAGACCACGTTAATCTGCACGGCCGGCTGCGGAGGCCGATGTTGTCACTGTTTATAGATAAGAACCCCCAGGACTCCTGGTGGCCACAGAGCAGGGAAAGGCTGAGGCGCGCCTGCCCTGGGCGCTCTTGCTGCCTTCCAGCAGAATCCCTGGCGGACTTCGGACTCCGGAGGGGAAGACACGGGCAGGAAGGTTGGATCTTAGGAGAGAAGTTGTGAGGCGTCCCTGGGCACGTCCTTCTCTGCGGCCTGAAGGGGGGACAGGAAAGTACACTGCATCGCAGTGCTCAAAGGCAGACAGAAATACGCTGCAGGTGTGAGCTGAACCGTGGCTGTCCGTCCAGCCCGAAGAGCAAACACCCTCTGCAAACCCGTGTTTCCTCTCAAAAGTTCATGCAATTTTGTTTTCTATTGCATAAGTTATCCTGCTGGTATTAGTGTTAAGATATTTTAAATTTCAATAGATTGAAATGGGAGCTTTTAGAATATGCCTGGTGCTCAGACCTGCCCGGCGCATGCCTGTTACTTCTGGGATAAAGGTGTCCAGCTCTAGCTCAATTAGCCCCGAATATGTAATTCGGTGATTCTGCAGTAGGGTTTGAAAAGGTTAAAAAAAAAAAAAAAAATCCATGGGACTTTCTCTTTGACGTAATGGAGTGGTGTAGGCAGCTGACCCACTCGTTCTGGGTGGCCTGGGACTTTCTGGTTTTAGCATGAATGTCCTAAGTCCTTGAGACGCCTCAGTCCAGAAAACCAGGATGGCAGGTGAGCCTAGCAGAGGGTGTGAGGAGAGCCTCTCCTTCTGCCCAAGTAGCTGTAATTCTGCTGTGTGACTCTTCCTCCCGAGCTCAGCTCGGGGAGCAGGTAGTGGTCTTGTCTTCATCTTCCCGGGGCAGATGTGCTGGGAGGTTGTTTTGAAAGGCAGGCCGTCCGTGAAAGACGCACAGACCCATGTGATGATACGGTTTTGGCCTAATACAATGAATAAATTGCTCATTTTTGAATTGTATAAATACAGTTCACTCCAGGCAAAGCTGCCTCTCTCTCTCATGCTGTCGGGGCCTATTAAAATTTGGATTATCACTTGTCTGTGGCAGCTTGAACTTTTCCAGTTACTTCTTTCTAATATTTTAATGTTTAACATTCATAAATCCACAGCTCGTGCCTCTACTCGTGATGGCTCCTGTCTTGTCTGCACTCCCTGCCGCCCTATTGAGATTATTTTAGCAACTCTTCACACTTCTGCCTCCTCTGTCTGTCCTTGCACGGATGGAGGAGAAACTTGGATGTCAGAAGTCACCAGACGTTATGCCACCAGCAGGACCGCGTCCTTTGAGCAGAAGTCGGGGATTATACTCAGCCCCCCAAGGGGTTTGAAGGTCCCCCCACCCTCAGTCTCCTTCTGTCTCAATCTCATTTCTTCCCAAGAAACTAAACCTAGTTTTAGTTAAGAACTTGTAAGGGTTTAAAGTTGTTTTTTTTTTTTTTTTCCCAGAGTCACCCTTATTTTATTTTATTTTTTCAGTACGCGGGCCTCTCACTGTTGTGGCCTCTCCCGTCGCGGAGCACAGGCTCCGGACGCGCAGGCGCAGCGGCCACGGCTCACGGGCCCAGCCGCTCCGCGGCACGTGGGATCCTCCCGGACCGGGGCACGAACCCGCGCCGCCTGCATCGGCAGGCGGACTCTCAACCACCGCGCCACCAGGGAAGCCCCACCCTTATTTTTTAAATTGGGATCCAGCCACGGATTCAAGCAGTCAGCCAAGCTATACCGTCTTTGCATCCTGTCCAACTTCACAGGTGAACACTTGAGGCTGTACTCAGAGGCTGGAGACCGTTTGGTGATCTTTTCGGTAAATACAGCCACCAGAGGGGAAAAAAAGAACAATACCTAACAGATCCAACTCCTGAGTCCAAGCAGACAGTTTAACCCTTGGGTCATCGCGTTTGTATTCCGCTCACTGGATTGTTAATAGATTTTCTTCATTTGTGTGAGACGTTGCAAATGATGTGTGGAGGCCGGCCGGTTCCTCCAGCGCCGGGACCAGAGGTCCACCTGTAAGGAGCCGGCGTTAAAAGCTGCTGCAGTTGTTGTCTCCTGACAACATCCCAGCTGTAGACTAGCAATCGCAATCCTCGGGTGGCAGTTTTAATTATCGGCACCGGCGATACCATCAGCAAGTGTGTAATTACGTGTCAGTTTCCTGGCTGTTGGGTATGAAAAGTGGAACCAGTGAAATGATGATTGTGGAAGCGGTAGACTCATATTTAAACAATTCAAAATGTGTAACTGGCAGTGTCATTAAACAGAGAGAGTCTGACCCCAGCTGTCACTTACTTTTCCTTATGCAGATTTGTTCATGCTGTCTGTCAAAAGAGCTCCACGGGCTGAAATGGGACAGAAGAGGTGACATAATTCTCTGAGCAAAGAGGGCTGCTCTCCTTAACTCCGCAGAGGCGTCCTTTTAGCCTAAACAAATATGACGGCGAAACTGTAAATAAACCAAGACCATTACAGGAAATTCTATAGACTTTCGCTGATGAATACGCAAAAGCAGAGTATCAACAGACATCCTAGCCTTAAAAAATGTGAGTCAAGCCTGCCTGATTACCAGGCACTTAAAGAATAAGCACTGTGATAATTAGAAGGGTTTATTTTTGAAGAAGAAAATGAAATGACCCTTTTAGTTGTAGACTAAAATTTTGAGTCCAAGGTGAAAAAATAAATGTGAAGCTCATTTTGGGAAATGCTTGGTATCAACAAAGAGAAATGTGATTGGATGGAATTACGACACGGATTTCAACTTCAGTCTGGCTTAGGTTATAAGTTGTTATGGCCTCAGATGCCTTGAATCCAATTTAGAAAACTGAAATACCTATGCTGAATAAATGAAGGTTAAAAATAGACCTGAGTGGCTTTCTAAGGATGGTGGGTTAAAAGTAAGGAATAATCAAATTTCTGCAAACGTAATTACATAGTTCTGTAGCCTACCAACTACACACTTCCGGGAGATGGGAGAAATGCACATTTGCTCTCAAAAGCCTTCATTTACTGGTACTCGAAAAAAGAGCTGGGTAACCAAGGGTTAAGTCTGCATACATGCAAAAACAAATGAAAGGAAAGTTTATAAACTGAACTGTGGAGGTTAAGTGCCGGGGTTAAACTAACACAATGAACTGTGAACACAAAGAAAAATGTTTCTTTAATTTTTAAAATGTTTGCATTTCTCATAATAAACTGAATTTGCAGTTGGATACAAACAACATTATTTCGTACCCTGAAGACACTGCAATTTAAAGCTTGTGGAACTCAAATTGATTCTGGAAGCGATGCTACAACTACGGAGGGGCTGTGGCGATCGTCATCTTCTGAAGGGCATCCAGTCACACTTGCAGTTGCACGTTTGCAAAGCCCACACGGGCTCCTGCACACACACAGGTAAGAGGCGTTTAAAACAGGGTCAACTTTGCATTTATTTCTAGTTTCAAAGGTAAAGTTACTGATTTCCTCACAGTCTAACGGAAGCCATATTAATTGCCATGGTACGTTCAGATTTGAAAGTAGTATATAGGCACATGTTAAATCCTCTAAGGATTAATTTGTATTTTATCAGCTGTGAAAAGGGCAATTTTTTACATATCTTGACTTAAGAGGTAGCCTTATTAGGCGTTCATTGGAAAACAAATTCTGCATATATTTTGTAGCAAGGTTTAAAAAAAAAAATCATTATTTTTCCTCCTCAAAAGTAGTAGAGTACGACTGGGGAAGCAATTAGTATTTGTATCTTAGACAAACACGGGTTTGGAGTTTTCTTGCTCATAAATATTTGTACGGCTGGTTAAAGGAAAGAATGATAGAAAATGATGTCCTGTTATATATTTTATCACAGCGGACATAGGGGGGTTTAAGGGGTTTCAGGCCACGTTGTGCGCCTGTTGTGTGAATTGTCAAGCTACAGTAACAACTGTGTTTTAGTTTTGGGGAGAGAGCATCCCGGGATGCTAACATTCCTGCTGGGTTGGCTGTGGAGCAGCAGGTGGTAAGCACGGTGTGTGGGGTCCCACTGCTGGATCCCTCGGTTGCTGGTGGAGAAGCCTCTGTGGCCTCGGCCGGCGTTGGTGAATTCCTTCCTCTGCCTTCTGTGGGCATGGCTGGTGGGCTCGGGTTCTCATTATCTCAGGGAAGTGGGGTCATCTGAGAAGAGCCCACTTTTCTTATGTGTAAGCAAGGGATAAAAACCGAAAGGTGTATCAACAAACCCATGTTTCTGGTGACGTTTTCCTCTGGAAAGAGGACTGGTTTCAATGGCGCTTATCATATTTTCACCCCCAAAATATTAAGTGGCCCAGTTAAATCAAGGAACCTAGTGGAAAAAAAAAAATTGTTCTCTGCAACGTGCATCGAATGGCTTGTCTTGTTTTATTTGAAAGGTCCCCAGAGAGATCACTCCCACAACTTCTTTTGGAAGTCTGTTCTGCAATCTAATAGATCGTATTGTCAAATGCTTTGTTAAACTTTTACTAGAAGATGTGTATTGCACTCAGCGTTGGCGGTTCTTGAAATTCTATCAGGGAAGTGCAATCAAATTGGTCTCCCATGACTTGTTCCTTGGTTGATGTGGAATGGGTTCCCCTCTGCTTCTGGCATTTTCCAGGGAGGGGAGCCTCCCCTTCCTTTAAGCCTCATGTGGGCACCATGTTCATCATCGGGAAGAGGTTGTCTCAGGGAGCATGGCCCGTGATTTCCTTTCAATTTTGACAAATCGTGCCACATGACTTTAAACTTCCGGAGATGGAACGCGCCTACCCTTTTGTGCTAGAAATCCCTAACTCGGGAAATTGTACACATTCACTGGGGTTCAGCTTCCGTGCCCTGTGGTTTGGCCCACTTTTCCCTTTCGGATGACTTTGTGTGACTGAGCTATTTTAAATGATTCTCCCCTGCCTCTAGTTTGCGTCTGAACGGAAAAAGTTTTTAATCTGCAAATAAATAGCTACTCTCCCCATGGTTCTCCCAGGAGTTTGCTGCATCCGACACGCTCCCTTCCTCTGGAAGCTGCAATGGACTTTTGACTAATGAGGTGACCTTAAGAGAAGTCCTTGCCTGGGTGTCCAGTGTGGCCGGCCGTCGTGATGACAAGTGTGAATTGCACGCAAGGAAATGGCCTCACACAGGTGCTTCTGATGTCAGTGCTTGACCAGTGAGCCTGTCCTGCTCAGTCAGGCTCAGGCCCCAAATAACTTGCATCACCGTATATAGTAACGGGATTCGGGCCGAGTGTTAAGTGTCCATTATCGCGTGTGTCACCACACCATTAAGAGTTACGCAGTACTGATGAGCTTAGGCGTGGGTGCTCGACTGTCCTCCGTAAAGGGGAGACAGGTTTAAAATGAATGAATTTCAATTCTGCCTCTTCGAGGCAAATTCTTACCAATCTACAGAAAAGGGCATGTGACGTATTTGACCCCCGGGTTCCCTAGAATATTATTTTTCAATGAAAGATTTAAAGGAGAAACAAATGAAAAAGAAAGGGAAAAAAACCAACTAGTCCTTCTGTAAGCACTCGGCTTTCTCAAGAATCCAGGAGCTTCTAGACTCTTCCTCCTCAACGTGTGTGGCCAGACCACCCAGCTTCCTCCTTCTCTCTCATTTCTACTTCCCGGTGTCCCTGGCCTCCACCTGTGCCCCCAGCCCCTCTGGGGCTCCGGTCCCGGCGTCCTCGCGAACGTGGCGCGCCAGGCTGGGGCAGGAGCCGGGAGGGTGTCCAGGGGCCCAGCTGATGGGGTTCTGGAGGGACCCTGCCTTGTCCGCTGCCCCTGGAGGCCCGTGTCCGAGGGAGACTGTTCAGGAGTCTCGTCAGCAGTTGTAGCACCTCAGACTGGGAAGTTGCCATAATTATAACGTTTTGTTCATTTCATTTCAGACATTACTATTCCGTGGGAATAACAGTGAACCCCATTGGAGCATATCGAGGTTGTCATGGTGAACTCTCCAGACTAGACGTCTTCATGGGGTCTGCTGACTTGCCGCATGAATTGTGTGGGAATCGCTAAGAGCACTGCATCAGAAGAGTGCTGCCGGCGATGTCACCAGAATGTCATTGGATCTGAAACAATATTTCACCTGTGCCGACCAATCAAAGCCCTCTGAGGCCCGTCAGCCGGGAGGGCGGCAATCTTGCCTCTACAGCGTTCTACCAGCCACAGACCTCCAGGGCTGAGAAAAGACATGCTTTCGATGGCTGAAATACTCTACCGACTTTTCCGACGAAAGCATGTCATTGCACGGCACAGTTGTGTACAGGACAGCGTGCATTTCGAGTTACATATTCTTTTTAATCTCTGTATCAAACGAGAGATCTAGTATCCAGTCTATTTAATGGACGGGATGAAGCCGGGTTCGTTTTGGGATGTCACCCTTCTTCATTACTCCTCGGGTTTTCCTCCTCATGAGCTTCCTCAGAGGACAGAGGCAAATACCTAGTTTTCACAAGGACGAGGTGTCAGTTGAACGCATTTGAAACACTACCCTCAGCGATTGCAGTCAACATTTTCCATATGGAGCAATTACACACTAAAACGACATGAGAAACATGCTTTCTAGAGACATCGCTATCGCATCTCCATGGCAAGTGCAATATTGAGAGAGAAACGTTCTTTCCCTAGACTTTACCCATTTGTAAGCAAATAAAATAACTGTTAACCTGGAAATCACATCCTGGGTGTGTATCATCACCTAAGTCTTGCTAGAAGTTTTCTTCCAACTTGTGTGAGTCTTAGCTTCCTTAGTATTTTATAATTTATGACAGATTTGCAGTTTATTTTAATTTTTTTCTGCTTACAAAGAAAATTCAGGCTTCTCACAGAAAATTCTCAAAGTACAGAAAAGTAAGAAGCAGGAGCCCATGCCCTCAATTCTACCCGTTGAAGGCTGTCAAGTGAAGGGCTGTATTTTTGGCTAATGTGATAAGCTTTTAAAGTTTCAAAAACAATGTCTCGAACTAGTACGGTTTTTATTCTCTCATCTTAAGATATTTGTAAGTTCATCTTAAAAGCTTTCCGTATGATTGATGAAGTGCCCAAGATTGCTGGGAATACCTTAACTCATTCATCTTTAACATTTCCTGAAAAGCCTGAATTTAAGCTCTGTGTGAGTGCTGACACCATTTTTTATATCATCAGGAATCTGTCTTTATTTAGCTTGCATCTGGGGCTGACATGACATATCAGGACCAGATGAAGTGCAGTGGAGAAGCCTGGGCCCACCCAGTGGAGAAAAGGTACCAAGCTACGGCTGGGTGGCATCGAGGTTGACAGCCCGGGCCTCTATGATTGGTGTCTGGGCCACACAGAGGGAGCCGTGCACAGAGTTCCACGCCAAAAGGGGCCATGGTCACAGTCACCTAAGAGGTCGCTGTGTCTGCTTGAGGACCCCACACCTAAACCCTCCTGGGCAGGGCTTTACCACTTAATTGTGTGCATATTGGTTTTCAGGAATTTTGGAAGGAATTGTGGCTGGCTCCGTTCAAAGGCATTGGTTTGTTTCTCAAGGATGTTTGCAGAAGTAACTTGGATGAAAAGGACTCCTTTAAAACTCCTTTAAAATCTCTCTTATCAGCCAACGGAAGTCCTTCCCATCAATTTTGAGGCTTTTACTAAATCTCAGAACCTATCACCTAACACAAAAAAATCAAGTGCAGATGAAGGCTGTACATGAAGATGTCACCCGTCTAGGGAGAAAAGTCGGAGGGGTCTCTGGGGCCCCCTGGGAGGTTTCTTCTGGGGGGGTGAGTCGCAGCCGTGGGAGTGACCGTGGGCTGCATGTCATTGCCTCCCAGGCACACGCGTGTTCAATAACATCTGAGGTGTGCACACTTGGACTCAGGGTGGTGCGTGGAGGAGAGACCAGTTCTGATGCACCATTTTCAGGGAGGTCAGGGACAGAGAGAAAGACCTAGAGCAGGAAATGTGGACCTTTTCTCATTTCAGGGGCAGGATTCTGCCCCATCTAGGGTCTGTAGCGTGGAGAGTGAGGTCAGGGATGCCAACCCCTGGTCACCACAGTGGCTGTCCACGCTTTCGAGGGGCCACGGTGTGGCTGGAATCTGAGCGCAAGCTACCAACTGTCAATAAACCCGGGGGTAAGGAAGCAGGAACACTTGTCCCCATGCAGCTGCAGAGCACCCAGCAGGCCCTGACGTGGTGCCCCGTGTAGACCAGGGCGTCAGGGAAGGCAGGAGGGACAGACTCGGAGCCGCAGGTGGCGGGGCCGCGATGACACTGAGGACGCGGTTGGAGAGCGGGGCCCAGAGGAGGCGGAAGCCACTGGGGTTATTTAACCGGAAGAAAAGAAAGCTGGAAGCAAACGAAGAAGCAGCCCAGGTGCAAACAGAAGGTGTGTATGTGCCTGTGTATGTGTGCACGTGTGTGCTCGTGTATGCATGCTTGTGTGTGTGTGTATGTGCTTGTATATGCATGCATGCATGTGTGTGTGTGTTAAGGGATTTTTTTTCATAGAAATAGGAACGATTTATTCAGAAAAGTTAAAAATAAACAACAAGGTCCTACTGTATAGCACAGGGAACTATTTTCAGTATTTTGGGATAAACCATCATGGAAAAGAATATTAAAAAGAATGTATGTATATGTATAACCGAGTCACTTTGCTGTACGGCAGAAATTAACACAACATTGTAAATCAACTAGACTTCAATAAAAAAAAATTTAAAAATGTTAAATGCTGCTCTCACAATTTCTTCACACCCATGAAGGATATAAAGTTCTTCTAAAATAAGTGCGTAGTCAGAAGATGTCTACCGAAAATAACTCGTGTGTTTCCCGCCCCCTCAGCCTCGTGTTCTCCTTCCTCAGACCCTGACTCGCAGGTCCAAGTTCCTGATGCTCAGCCGTGTTCATAACACATGTCACACACTCATAAACTTCCCTCAATCCTTCTGGTCTGCTTCTCTGTGGTTCCCCACTTTAATTTTCTCAGAAGGGAAAATCAGTTCCACCAGGTAGAAACGAACCTCGCGTGGACCTCTGACGGCCTCAGTCAGGAGTCCCGTTCGGCACAAGTGATTTAGTCACTGACACGAGTTTCCTTGTAAAGCTCTTGCCTGGTTCCAGTCTCTTGCCCAGCACTTCGATCAATAAGGTGTTATTTGCTTCTGCAGCCTTGGCCAGCTGTTTCCTGGCTTTGAATTAGCTGTTGAATCAAACACCGGGTTGGCAGGCATCCACTTCTCTGTCTACCTTTGACTGGTGAGCGCCGAGGAGCCAGCAGCTCTGGGGGAACCTCTGTGTTTGGGGGAAGGTTTAGGATAAACCTCACGGATCTGTGCCCTTCATCTGACGCCCAAACTCTGATTCTTCTCACTTTCCCTCCCCTATATCTTTCCTACAGCAGCTGCAGAGGGACAAACCATAACACAGGGTCTTCGGTCTTCAGGTGGGGATGACCTCTGACAATGTCTCCCTCAGGCCACACTCTCTGCTTGACTGCGGCTGCTCACCGTGCTGCTGGGGGCATAGTTCTGGGAACATAATGTGCTCCAAGACCTGGGGTGAGTTCTGCCCTCAATATCCTGCCAGTTCCCCCAAGTTTGGACCCTCTGGTTCGATTGTGTCCCCATCACCAGAGAGCAAATGCTGGCCTCCTAACACACCCTCTTGAAACTCACTTTTGCACAAGTTCTCGGCTTAAACCAGCCTCAACTCACAGTTAGTGCTTGTCCTGCTAAGATGTAGTTTGCTTTTCAATTTTTCGAGAACATAAATTTGATAAACTGTCATGACATCCAACACCCTTTGTTATTTACAGTTAAGCTCTCCCCTACTTTGCTTAAGAAAGAAGTAGACTTGTGTTTCTTGGTGGTTATTGCTGTAAATCGAGCTGGGGATTAAAAAAAGCAGGTGCACTAACGATTGGGGTCACTGAAGTTTGTGGAATTGCAAAAGAAGCTGAAGTGAGAGACAGACCGCTCACAAAGGACAGCCTTTGGCCAAGATCCTTTCGGTTGCAAGTGACCGAATCCCGTCTTGCAACTCCCTACAGGAAAGTAGGAACTCAACAGGATTGGTCAAGTAATTTGGCTGGATCCGAGTTGAGCCTATGTCCTTGGAGATCTACCTTGTCTGTCTTTTTCATCTCTGGGTTCTGTGTTCTTCTGTTTGGCTTCATTCCTCCCCACCACCCAATTTAACAGAAAATATGGCCATTCACACCACGGTCAAGGACTAGTAGTTTTGGAGAGAGGAGAGCTAACATCTTAGAGACAGCGCTGACCGGCGCGGCTTGGGTACCACGACTAGTCATAGGAGCAGTTATAAGGGTGGGGGCCATGGTGCTCTGATGTCCTGGGCCTGTCAGGGTCCATATGCCTGTACTGGCGAGGAAAGGGTTAGCTCTGCTGGCTCCCCATGGCATAGATCCTGCAAGAATGAGGAATGCTGTTCTCAAAAGAAGGAATCCCTTCTGGGTGATGGGGAAACTCCCTGGGCAAACAACTCTCCAGGCATCCAGGATTAGGAGAGATGCAGCCTTTTACCTCTGAAGACGTTGAGATGTGAGTAAGCCAGGGATTTCAAGTCTACCTGTTTCTTGTATGAAGTGGATATACTTAATAGCCCTCTATCTGAATATCATCTGTACCTCGGGACTTGGATTAACACCTTTATTTACCTAAATTCTGAAGACACCTGGTTGCATCGTACCACCTTTCACCTTGGCTAAAGCCACTATTCATTAGCCCCTCATTTGATCTAGTCAATGAATAATAAGATACGTTACATCACTCCCGACAAAAGCCTGGTTTTCTTTCATTAAATGTTAAGGGCATGAAGTTGTTACATCAGCCATTATAGGTTGAACAAATTCCCAAGTAAACCCAACAGGTCAATCTCCCTGCCTCCTCAGGTTCACCCAATATTAACTCAATAGCAAATCAAAGGATTACTTAGCAACGTTTGTGAATATCTTGGGTTCGTGACCATTCGCAGCACCCGCGGCCTCCCGGGACCCACAGCCGTACCTGTGGACACGTAAACACACGTGCCCGCACATCCATGTTCCGGTGAACTTCTAAATCGGTATGACGATATTCATGTCTTCCTAACAGTTTTTATTTCAAAACTCTGCCACGCTGTGATCTTTCTCTTCCTTTTTCACAGAAGAGAAGGGTTCCCTTTCCCCTGCCCGCGAGCAGGGTTAATAGTGAAGCCTTGGGAGGAGGAACAGAGTCTGTGGGGTGGGATCAGAGGTTCGCCTTTTCAAACGCAGCTCAACATTTTGTCCTGGTTCAGCTGCTCGCCGGCTTCCCGCTGGGCCTCCCGCAGAGACCAATGGGGTGTTAGAGCGCAGACCCCTCCCACCCTGGGCTGTGGAGCTGGGCGGGGCCTGGCTGGGCCTCCTCCCCGCGCTGGCGCCTCCTCTGCAGGTGGGACGGCGGTCCGGGCTCTCATCCTCAGGGCCTTCGCTCTCCTTCCATGAGAAGGAGAAGGAAGGCGCGGGCCCGCGGAAGGAGGCGGGTCAGAAAGCGAAGCTGTGAGAACAGCTTCCTGATGGCGAAGTCCCGGGAGGATCCCGGGCGCAGGGGCCGCTGGCAGTTAGAGGAGAATATTGATCTGCCAGGCAAGGAAACCCCGTATCCTGCTAGCAAAGGGCAATGCGGCAGGGGCAGTGGGAAGGAGCCTTGAACCTGCGGATCTGAAAGAGACTCAGTGCGGCCGTAGGCCTGGTGGCGCTCCCAGCTGCCGCTGGGAGGGAGGTTTGGCGGCTTGGCGCTCCCTGATTCGTGGGTGCCTTGAAGACATGGGCTCTGCAGAGGACACGGGTCAGGTTTTAGGCCGCAGAGCCAGGAGAAGCAGGAGGTCTCTATTCCCTGTGTTAAGTTCAGACACAAAGGATGCCAGGCTGCCATCTTGCCAGGAAGCTTACGGTGGAGAAAGATGCCAGGGCAGCCACAGAGGGTACGGCTTCTTTGGTTGAAAGTGAGAAAAACAGCTCTGGTCCCTGAAAGTGAAAAGGGAATTTCCTGGCAGGATCTGGGGGCCCCAGGGAACTGGTGGGAAGGCTGGAGGATGAGCCAGTCTCCTCCAAAACCTAGAGAACAAGAAGCCCAGGGCGTTCTCCCAGCAGGGGCCTCCGACATGATGGAGACACCTCTGTTCTCAGGAGAAAACCCCAGAGCCCCTATTTTCAGATTTCCGGGAGGGAGGAAGCAATGCTTCTAAAGGAAATCTGGGTGCTGCTGGGAAGGGCATGGATGGCGGGCAGCCCCAAGCCCCGTGTCCGCCAAGGCCCCTGTGAAGTGATTTTCCTGCAGGTCCCTCTGGAAGGATTCCTTTTCTTGGAATCCTTTGTTATTGTATTTTTTCCCTTGCATTTGGCTTTGGACTTACAGTCGGGCGCCCTTAGATCCAGAGGCCCCGACTCCTCATGTGCTGCCCGGAACAAAGCCGTCCCCCATACAGAGCATGGTGCTTCCAGCGTTTCCCAGGAGGTGCTTAGAGGCTCAGGGCAGCCCGTGATCTGCTGAGAGAGCACTGGTGCAGTGCTCTCGCTGCCCGGCTCGAAAGCACGTGTCCCCGTCTGTTCTTTGTCATAACCAGGCTGACTTGCTAAAGAAAGGTAGCCATGACCCCAGAAGCCAGAGCGGTCAGCGTCAGCCTCTGGGTGGAGTGACTTTTCAGTGTCAATCCTACAGGCGGGACCTGTCTCTGGGGGTCGACTGCTACTCTTGGCCAGCTTGCATCATCATTTAGCATTGTGCAAAGGGCAAAGCATGCCACGAGGAGCTGTGTGACTTCGGGAGAGCTTTTGCCTCTCTCTGTTTCTTCCTCAGTGGAATGAACAGTCTCACAGGGGAAGAGCGGGTGCTGTGTTTTACCTGCTCATCCTCGGTCTTCCCAGCATTTCCCACCAGCGCTGTGGACGGATGGATGGATTGGAGGAAGCAGAGACCTAAGGACTTATCATGCAACCTAGTCCCACTGGAGAAGAAGAAATGAGAGACTTTGTTTACGAGCAAAACCAAACTCCAACCAGTGATGCAGCCATAGGACAATCAAGGGACATGTCTTGTCGGGATCCAGATGAAACACACAGGTACAATCTATCACATGTCAACATTTCACATAAAATACGTATGAAAGGATTTTGTGCCAACGCATGATGGAACAAGACAGACCTTAAATCACTGGCCTCTATTTGAACCTGCAAATCTTTTTAATTTTAAAAGTATTTAAACTTGTAACGTTCATAAACGAAGTTATGACAGGCAGACAGAAGAGAGAATTCGCCGGGTAGGACAAATATTTTCCTAATGGTTTTGCTTTTTTCATTCTCTTAAATATCAAGTAATAATACTTTTTAATGTTTTTGTAAACATGAGATGTTTTAATGCTTGAAAAATTGTATCTCATAAATAAGCTTTATTGTCTGTCAAAAAGGATGAAAATATAACTTTACATTTCTGTTTTAAAGTAATTTTAGTGCCTATTAGCTATAAAGTAACAGTTATATATAATTTAGTGTATGTAGTCACTCGAAACAACTTGACATTTTCACACAAACAGAGAACTGTAATAATAGTCTTGGGATTTCATTGGAAGTACGCACCACTACAGGATATTAAAATAACTTATGGTGCACTGTAATTCTTGTTTTGTATTTGTCCAAGTAGTTGTGAAGCAGGCTATAAAGGAGTAAAATAAAAACCCATGCTCTAACTCCAGCTCTGATGCATTCTTAAGGTTACAGTCGTCTTTTCTAAGTGTGATTAACCTCATCGACATTTCTGGGTGTCATCTTTGACTTTTTCTTTCTTAACATTTTCTGTTTCAGTGGCCAATTCTATTTATCTTAGCTTATTATTTGAGACACGGTAATTACTTCTGTAAGATAAAGATGCCGATAGTGTGTAGTAGCGATTCGGCTTATAATTGACCGAGAGTCAATTACTTGTTGCTTTTAAGAAGGTGCAGGCATAGAAAGTTTTGCTCTGAACAAAACAGACAAACCAAAGCAGAGCTCTTAATAGTGCTCTTGCCTATTGTTTTAATTTGAGTATATAAATAAGGTTCAATAGATCAGCACCAGGCTGAAAGTGTTTAGCAAGCCGAAATGCAGCCGCGGGGTATGCCCATAAATGAAATGAGAGAACATTAAATCTTACTCTGCTAGTTTAAAGGACAGATCATTTGGATACACTCCATTTTAAAGTGTATCTTTGAGGAATCTGTGAGAGGAGTATTTTGTGACTCTTGTAAACCAGCTGTAAGGACAATATTTAACCCACTTAAGAGAAAAAACCATTTACTGCATCATTTATAGAGCTGACATATAATTATGCTTGCCTCATTAAAGCATACCCAACATTACCCTCTTTCTGGCAACGCACATCACCGTCTGCCCTTGAATAGAATGAAAAGGCATTTCTTTAAAATACTCCTTAATTGTACTTTTGCATTAATTTTGATTGGCCTTTTGCCCACTGCTAGGTCTCAGTATCATTTGGAGCCGAAACACAATACATGAAAATTCTTCCACAATAACTAACCCTCTGCTTCAATATTATTCCTGAGAGAGAGGCCAAGGAAAGAAATCATTTTTGTGTGGTTAAAGATGGGCGCCATTTATAATCTACATATTGCAATTAAAACCACTCAAGGATTTGACTTCCGTTAATTTTAATTGAAGTGGTATGTGGGTAGGGATTAGGTGAATGTGCAGATGTGCACAAAAATTAATATGAACCTGGAGAAATGTCTTTTTTCCATAAAAGGACTGACCAAATGTTCACAGATGGAATTTGAGAGGACCCTTATTGAATAAACCAGTAGGGCTCACTTGGGCCATTTCTGTAGCAATTCCATATACTTTATGTTGGAAAAGACATGCCCCTTTCTTTTTCTTTATAAATTATTCTCATGCCTGATTAGTTAATGTCTTTAATTTGCATTAGTGCACCTAAATGAAAGTAAAAACAGATTAGTCCTATAAATGTACTTTATAGACGATGGTCTAAGGAGGTTGGCTAACAGATATTAATTAGGCATATTAACCACAGAAGTCTCTGGTGCCAACTGGGATCTTGGGGATGCACAAGGAAAACAGGAAAAGAGAGAAGAGGAAACCGTTTTTGGAGTTGCATAGAACTTTTCAAATGTAAGAAATTATGAAGAGTTTGGGACTGTGAGGTAAAAAAAAAAACTGAAAAAATGCATGTATTTCTTTCTGGTATTTCTGAAAATTAGTGCAGTGGCTGTCTCAGAACAGGTGTGCAATAAAACATTCTGAATAAATAAAGAAAGATGAATTTATATATTACATTTTAAATTTTAACTCAAACGTTTCAATACCTCTAAACAAATAATAAAGCAATGATATACAAGCTCAACAGCACGCCGCCTTAAATTTCAATAATAATTTATAATTTTCAAGCATGATATCTGATTCTCCGCAGCATTCCATATAAAGAAAAGAGGAAAAAACAGAAAATTAAAATAAAATCCCACAATAGTCAATGTGAAAGGATTTTAATTCTTAAAGTGGGTCTGATAAAAATTTTGAAGGTAGGGAAATACAACATCAAATAGAAGCTTAATAAAGATTATTATTAATAGCTTTCTATAGGGAGATGCACTTTGATATCTGCCCTTCCTTACTCCCTGTAATTCATTCATAAAGCAGATGAAACGTTCACTGCAGAGGGGAGCCCTTTGTCTGGATAAATCCCTGGGCTCAGCACTTGGAAGTGTACCAGGCTCTGGATGGAGGCCTTAAGATCTGCCCTTTCCTGCTGTCAGAAGAGCCTCCTGCCTTTACCACTTGAAGAATCCATCAGCCCGGAAGCAGCTAGCTTTACCTTGAAGAGAGAATCTGCCTAGTACCTGTAATTCTTCAAAAGGTGTTTCCTTGGAAGGCATTCCCAGGTCACTGAGTCGCTGCTGCAGGCCTGGGAGGGGGAGATGGCGGTGGTCACGTTGCAGTAACTTAAGACTCTGGGAGGAGAAACTAGGCTAAACTTTCTGGTTCCCTGGTCAATGCTCAGGCTACTGGACTAATTAACTTATCTGTTAAAGATGACATTTTCTCATCACCAAATATAGGTGGTTCTGATAAATCTAGATATACCTGGCATAATTATGAAGAGTTTCAAATATCTCTTTTATGAATTTCACAACTCTCCCAAATTCTCCAGTTGAAATATTATTAACTTAGGCACAGGGGTCTGAGTTGGTAGATTTGACGTTGGCAAAGATGATGAATTGAATTCCGAAGGGATTGCGGAAGTCAGAAAAATCCAAAAACGGTTCATTTCTACCCATATATTTTACTAATTGGATGAATGTTTTAATTTGATTTTTTTCCTGAAATTCTATCACGTAAAAGTGATCTGATGGAGATTCTCTTGATTTTCCTGCCGTCTGCGTCCTTCTCGCTGCATAACTCCAGGAAAGGAGCAAACCAAATTCTTCCAGGCAAATAAGTAGACTCCAGTTCGGGGTCAGGGAATCTGGGAGATTGACAGTAAACTCTGGGCATTCCTACATCCAACTCAGTCATGTCATAGGAGCTGTGGTCCTTGGCGCTTTCCTCTGCAGGGGCGTACCTGGTCAATGATGTCACGTCGTGTGTTCACACTCTGGAGCTGGGACAATATCCCTCTCTCTCTCTCTGTCTCTCTCTCTCTCTCGATAACCTCAATTCTGAATAAGAGTAATAGTAGTGATAACTTTTTGTGTGTGTGTGGTATGCGGGCCTGTCACTGTTGTGGCCTCTCCCGTTGGCGGAGCACAGGCTCCGGACGCGCAGGCCCAGTGGCCACGGCTCACGGGCCCAGCCGCTCCGCGGCACGTGGGATCTTCCCGGACCGGGGCACGAACCCGCGTCCCCTGCATCGGCAGGCGGACGCGCAACCACTGCGCCACCAGGGAAGCCCAATAGTGATAACTTTTAATCTGCTTCTGTTCATATAAATAATCACAGCATTTGCAAACTTCAGCTGTTGTATTGCTGACGATGTATGTGCAATCCCCCTCCTTATCCACCACAACAGGCTACTGTGGTCTCAGGTGGGTCATAGAGACAGGTCATCAGGGGTCAACGAAGGCCAATCAGAGACCTGGAAAAGTCCCCCACCTCATTTATAGTTCTCACCCCGATTCTGCAAGGGAGGTAGTGTTGCTACTTCGCAATCAGAATATCGAAGGGCAGAAAAGTTCCCTTTCTGTGACTAATTTAATATGTTCCTCATTGTCTCCTGTTTAAAAATCTAGATAAAGCAGTTCTGAGATTTAGCCCCAGCTCGTAATGGACTTGTGCATTTTCTTCTCTCAGGAAAGAGAATCAGATAGACATGTACTATTCTACTCTCCTCCTTGATGGCTGAAATCTTAGAGTTAAATTTATTGCTCGGGCTTCCCTGGTGGGGCAGTGGTTGAGAGCCCGCCTGCCGATGCAGGGGACACGGGTTCGTGCCCCGGTCCAGGAGGATCCCACGTGCCGCGGAGCGGCTGGGCCCATGAGCTGTGGCCGCTGAGCCTGCGTGTCCGGAGCCTGTGCTCCGTAACGGGAGAGTCCACAACAGTGAGAGGCCCGCGTACCGCAAAAAAATTAAAAAAAAAGTCACAGCATCCTTAGGGAAAAATTAAGAATATCTGGAATTTCATGTTGACGGGAAACCCTATTTGGAGCCACGCAGGTCGCCTAGGAGTATTAGGGCTTCCCTGGTGGCGCAGTGGTTGGGAGTCCGCCTGCCGATGCAGGGGACACGGGTTCGTGCCCCGGTCCGGGAAGATCCCACGTGCCGCGGAGCGGCTGGGCCAGTGAGCCGTGGCCGCTGAGCCTGCGCGTCCGGAGCCTGTGCCCCTCAATGGGAGAGGCCACAGCAGTGAGAGGCCCGGGTACCACAAAAAAAAGAAAAAAATATTTATTGCTCTATGACAGCATGATAGTTACAGTAAGCTAGGTAACAAAGAGCCCCCAAATCTCAGATGCTTCAAAAAACTAAGGTGTCTTTCTTGCTCCTGTTATGTGCCTCTGGAAGGCTGGCCGGGACCCCCGCTGACACACAGCTCTGATCTGGAGCGTGGCCGGCCCTCCTCTTGTGGGAGAGGGAAAGAGGGAACTTGGTGGAGCAGGAACTCACTCTCAAAGCTTCTTTTGGAAGTGACACGTCACTTCTGCTACTATTTCATTGGCAAAGCAAGTCATGTGGCCTCACATAATGTCAAGGGGAGAAGCGTTTGTGAGCAGTGATGTCTGTGACAGGTAGGCAGGTTCTGACTCCACCCTCCTGGTATAATGGTCTTCCCCTCTCACTAAGCTTCTGCAGTCTACTTTGAATATTTAATTTAAATGTTCTATTTCATGTGGGGCCTGATGTTACAGTTTTCTTTCAATATTCTGAAACTCTAGGCTATATAAATTATTAAATATTAGTAATTAGGATAATTAGATTAAGCCCTTTACTCATTCATTCATTCATTCCAGTCTCATCTCAGGATATCCCTTCCCTCATTTCTGTAAGTGATTGTCCCCTAATTTTTGTATCTTACTTATAATTTTATCTCCTAAGGCTGTTAGGGTTTTATTTTGGTTTTCTAGGCTTGGTAGGGTGGAGGGTCTTCTGGTCACATAGTTACTGACCAAAAGGGAAAAGAGGGAGGGATGTCCAGGGCGGGGCACAACACCTGGGCTAGGAAAGTGAGGGGTGGAGAGCTGGGAAGGCGTGCAAAGGGCAAGGACCCAGAGGTGCAGCGGAGGACAGCTCCAAGCAGGGGGCGAATGTGTGCTCCGCAAAAAGCCAACTCTTAGACTTATAGCATTCTGTGCGGTCTTGCAAAACTCAGCGACCCTGTTCAGGAGATTGGAGCAGGAGGAGACAGTAGCATCTGGGAAGCTAATTGTGGCGCTTCATTTTCTCTCTAGAGCATTCTTCCCGTAACGCACCCCAGTACTTTGCAATAATACAGTCTATACCGGAAAAACTATTTGCATTTTTTTCTCTCTCCCTCTTTGTTTCCTTCTCCAAGTAGGTTATAAGCAACTTGAGGGCAGACACCTCACCCTACTGCTATCCTAGTGGTAGCCAACTGGCAGTCTGTCTTGCAGCTGATACCCCAAATCTGTTGAATAAGTACCATTTTTCCTTGATCCTGTATGTTTACTTTTATCTCAATGCAAATGTGCCAAGCTTACTTGTCCGAGTTATGACACCACTTATTACAGACATGCACCATCCGTGAGCAATATATCCATCATCTGAGTCCTGGCTAAGTGGGCGCTTCGCTGCCCTGCAGGGAAGCTCGGGGACAAAACGCTGCTTTGCCAAGAACTCAAAGTCTTCCTCTGTCTTTTCTTTGAAAAGCTGCCAACTTGTTTATGTTTCCCAGGACTCTGTCTAGGTTAGGAATATTTGGAAACTTGATAACAAAAAATTGTCACAAAAATGAGATTTTTTTTGTTTTCTATGTATAAAAGTATACCATGTTCATTGTAAAACTTCTGCAAGTCAAAGGGAAGACATGGCCCCTATGTTTATAATCTTTCTTCAGTGCATAGGTGTGGTCATCACTCTACCAACTTGGAATTCTGTTTTTTGTTTTGCTTTGTTTTGTTTTGTTACCTATGATTCACAGTTGACAATAGATTGTGACTATTTCCCATGTGAGCAAATTTTCTTAACATAAATCTAAAAGACAGAAGAGATGCTAGTCTATCAGAGAGAAGAGACAAAATTCATTTAACCAGCCCCAGTTGGACATTTAGGTCATTTAAAATTTTTACCATTATAAATATCATTGTGATGAACGACAAAGCACAAAATTATTTGCAATTACCTTTGCATGTTCCCTTAGGAAGAGTTCTTAGAAGTGGATTCCCCTCGTCAAAGGTTGTGCCCAATTTAAAACATTTTATAAAATTGCATTTCAGAAAGATTGCATATAAAATAACACTCATAGGTCATTCATGAAAGTACCCATTTCCCCAAATTCTCACCCACATTGGGCATTTTGTGTTCTTTAATTTTTGTAGATTTGATGTCATAGAACTGATGCTTTGTTGCTCTTTTAATTTGCATTTCTCTGATTACAAGAGGTAGAACTTTTTATTACCACACGTTACTGCCTCTCTGGTGTTCTTCTCTTGTGAATTGTTTGATTCTGGCCTTGGTCTATTTACCTAATGGGGTGTTTATTTATTTATTTTTCTTATTAATTTGTAAGAGTCTTTTATAGATTAATGATATACTCTTATCATATATCTTTTGAGTGGTTTCAAGTGGTTTATCATTCATTTTTTTTGCTTGTATATAAAATTGGTGTGTCTAAAACTATCACTGTTTTATAGTATTCTTTTGCTTATGTGTTCATTTACACTATTGTTCCTCCCCTAAGTTGAAATATTTTCTACATTTTCCTCTTCTTTTGTGGTTTATTTTGGTATTTTACTTTAAAAAATTCCATCAGGAATTAATTTTAATGTTTTCTGAGATGGAGGATTTGACTCAAATTTTTTTCTAAGTAGTCATTTAAACTTAAGTCATTTATTAAGACTTGAACCTCTGCTTTGAAATACACCTTCATCATGCTAAATTCCTATACATGTGTGGGTGAAGTTTTATTTTTTGCCCTTTCATCAGTCTATTCTCTTGCCAGTGTCTCACTGTTTTAACTATTGTAGCTTTGGAGTTCATTTTATCAAGTCCCTTTCATTCTGTCCCAAACATTTTCTGATTGTTCTTCCTTATTTATTTCCTAGATTAATTTTAGAATCATCTTATGAGGGGAAAAATCCCATTTGGAGTACAAATGGAATAAATTAAATTTATAAGTTAGTTTGGGAAGACTGGACACATTGTCATATTTATGTTATTAATTTTTCTATTTAAATCAACATGATAAGACTTTTGATTTAAGCCTTTTTGTTTGGGCCTCAATAAATTTTGCTGTTGACTTTAAACATTTTTATTAAAATCATTCTTTGGCATTTTATGTTTTTTGTTTCTGTTGTGAATGCACCCCTTTTTACTATATTCTCTATCTTTTTATTACTTCTGTAGAGGAAACAATATTAATTTTCTATACCTATTTCTATCTCACTGTCTCTGACTTATCTAGTTAGTTGTAATAGTGATACAGCTCATTATGTCCTCTTCTAAGGCAATCTGTGAATAATAGTTTTGTCTTACTCTTCCAAAATTTATTCATTTTTTTCTGAACTTACTGAATGGACTAGAATGGCATCAATGTTTCTGATTTTTAAAAAATGTATCTTTATGATTTAATCATGAAGTATGTTAATGTGTATTTTTAGTATGCCAAGGAAATATCCTTTTATTTCTGTTTTATCCATGCATTTTTAAAGTCATTTATTGAAATAAATACATTATTTTCTCTTTTGATCTACTGATATGATTAATTACCAGTTTTCTGGAATTAAAACATCCTTGCCTTCCTGGGATAAGTACTATTTAATCATTTCTACACTATGTTTATTTTTTTCATTTCATTTAGATTTTTAAAGCTATTTTCATAGGTTTCTATATAGAACGGTCTCTTACTATTCTTGCAAAGCCCTATTTGCTGTTGTCTCCATTCTACTTCCAAAAGTAATGTGTTTGCATTTTCTCTATTTTATTGGTGCTTTATACTTTTAATTTTTGTTATTAAATTAGAACAAGTAAGAAATCTAAAATTATTAGAAGAAGGAGTTAGTAGTTTTCCCCACTCCTACTCCATCCTCTACTCCCACCTTAGGTAATCAGATAATCAATATCATTTCATGGTGGTACAGTTTGCATCCTTGTCTAACTCTGAATATACCCCTCCACCTATCCATAATACACATTACATACATCTTGATTTTGACTTTTTTTCTTATAGAGATGAGATTATGCTGTAACTTTATGTTTGTAAGCTAATGATGTGTCATGAATATCCCCTGGGCTAATAAATAATGCAAAACACATTCTTTAAAAGAATCATTTAATATTCCGTGTGCTTTGTCCTATAGGAAAGTTTATTTAAGCCTGTCTCTACTGATGAGCATCAGGTTGTTTCCAGGTTTCTTATTTTTTTCAAACAAAGCTCCACAGTTATATGGATGAATATACATGCTGGAATGTTTATTTTATAGGGCAAATTTCCAGAAGTAAAATTGCCTGGTTAAAAGGAAATGTGAATTTAGTATTTGATAGATAATGCTAGATTCTTTTCTGAAAGTTTGCAATGATTCATTCCCCCATTAGCATTGTAGGAGGATATTCCTTTCCAACGTCTTTGTCAGCACCAAATGTTACCAAGAGTCATGATTTGTGCCAGTGTGGGGAGTGAGGAATAGGATCGCTTCATTGCTTCAATTTACATGACCTTGACCACACATTTACTATTTATCTGAATTTTCTCTTCTGTTCATTGTTGACCCAGATGTTTGTCCATTTCTCTCTTTGTTCTTCACTCTTTTACTTACAAATCTGTGGAAAATTTTAGTGTCTTGGCGATATTGATATTTGTCTGTCACATGGGTGGTAGAAGAGGTTAATCATCTGTATTTTTATTTTGTGGGTGGTATTATAGGGCATGCTGTTTCAAAAAATATTTCAAGGTAAAATTTGTCCCTCCTTTCCTTTATTGCATCTAGGTTTGTGGTTTTACTTGGGAACGTTTTTCCAACCTCACTGCTATATACATATTGTCTCAAAATGTAGTGTAACCTTTGATACATTGATTCATTGATTCCTTAACAAATGAAACTGGCCAACCTGACTGACCCACCTCATATCATTTTTAATTAAATTTCAGATGAATTACAATTAAAAAAATATAGTCTTAATAATGAGCTAGATTTTGGATTTACCATATAAATTTTTATGTGTTCTAATTCACTGATATTTGGTTTATTTAGTACACTGGGTATTGGCTCCTATTTCTTCTGGTTTCTAAGTTAAAGGCTTAATCATCAGTTTTTATTAATTTCTGTTTAATAATTAAACTATTAGGCTATGAATTGCTCTTGGTCTTGTTTCACAAATGAAAAGTAACTTGGCTAGGTCATATATTTAGGTCACATCTCTCTCCCCCTCTGACATCTGTAGATACTTCCTGGTCTGGCATTTCATGTTCCAAAGGATGGATCTGAGGCCATTTTTCACTGTTCTCCTGTGCAGATAAACTCTGGATTATCTCACTGTCAGCAGGATGTTCTTTTTCCCTCTTCCTTGAAATTTTTCATCACTTGCTAGAGAATATATAAATATGCCTTTCATCTATGGTCTTTACATGAAAAGCTGTGAACTTTCTCAATCAGCAAATCCATATCCTTTTGGTTGTGTTGTTTCACTTCTAGAAAGTAACGTAGTTGATAATTGCTTTCTGTTCTTTGTAGGTTGGGAGGGGCGGGGGACAAGAGATCTCTTCTAGACTACCAGTTTGTGTGTGTGTGTGTGTTTAGACTGTTTTCTGTTCTCATTTCTCATGTTCTTTTTCAAAATTATTATTTTCCTTTCTTTGTCCTTTTCCTCTCTGTTGAAAAGAGAATCTCAAATTTGTATGCCATATTAATGGTTACATCTGTTGTTCACTGTCTGTAGCATGGATTTGAATCTTGTTGTTGTGTTTTTTTTTTTTTTTTTTTTTTGGTACGCGGGCCTCTCACTGTTGTGGCCTCTCCCGTTGTGGAGCACAGGCTCAGCGGCCATGGCTCATGGGCCTAGCCGCTCCGCGGCACGTGGGATCTTCCCGGACCGGGGCACGGACCCGTGTCCCCTGCATCGGCAGGCGGACTCTCCACCACTGCGCCACCAGGGAAGCCCTGATTGTTTATTTTTTAAACAGTGCTCCATTTGCATCACATTTTGTGGAGATTTGGCCCAGATTCTGTCATTAAGCTCTTAATCAATCTTAACTTTCAGTAACAGTGTCGTGATTTTAGTATATTTTAAAATCACTTTGTAAATATCTTCATAGGTATAAGTCATTTATTTAAGAAATACTTTTTGAGAACTCATCATGTACTAGCTTATAGGAATAATATCTTTCGAAGACAGGGTTAAAGATGGATACAGGTTATATTGGGGTTGCTAGGTAGGTACCACTTTAAATCAGAAGAATAAAATAGTGGTATATTTAAAATATGTAGAACACAACCTGCTATTGTATGGTAGGTACAACATATTGTTTTCTTCTCTCCTATCCCAGGTTTTTTTGTCTTAATATGAGGAAGACAGACTCTGCATTCTTTTTGCAATCTCATAACCAGAGAGGTGGAAGGAAATGCAATGCTTTGTGGGAAGACATCAGCACTGGAGAATGTGGAGTGTCCAGGGTATGTGTTCTGATTCCAACAGCTGGTGATTCCATCTATAGGAGAAAACCCTTGATGTGACCACACTAAATTGATCAGTAAATCTGAAATCTTCATGTAAAATAACAATAATCTTCTTTTTCCTTAGGTAAAAGGGAGAGAATAAACCAAAGGATTCTAGGTTTTTTTTACTCTATTTTTTAATTGAAGTATAATTGAATTACAAGGTTCTAGGTTTTAACATCAAAAAGTTTCAAGACAACAAAACCCAGAGTTAGTTTAGTCTAAATAACCAATCCGTATACCAAGTGCTGCGAATAGAAAAGTAAGTAGGCCGATTGTCAGCTGAAGTACGATAAGAGAATCCATGTTTTTAAAGATATGGAGTTGTAGTTCTTAAAGGTAGCAGTTAGATAAAGAAAAGGAGGGAAGCAAGACCAGTTCCCTTTGGGATTTCCGATGACAATGTAACAGATGACTCCAGATGACAGTGTCAGAGGAGGCATGGAAAGAAATTATATTAACAAACTGTTGTTGATGGTTATAATAAGATTTAAGCAACCAAATAACCGAACCTGAAAGACTAACATATTTTTCAAGATGATTTAGAAGGATGCTAACGTGGAGGATGTCAAAAGCTGCAATTATGTCTGAACTCATTTCAGGAATGGATTTCTGGCATCGGATGCACGCCGTGTGTTATCACATCTTGATGAGGGCATTTTAGTACATGACCAAAATTGGACTAAACTCTTCAAAACCCATTATTGTCATCTAGATGCATTTCCTCCATGTTGCTATCGCCAGTTTGAATTAGATTAGCCTTTTATTTTATAATGGGGATTAGCAGTTTTTAAAAATCCAATATACTTAAAAGGAACTATTTTTAGAGAGCTCGTAATTGTCTGTAGGATAGATGTGTTTGTCACTTCACATAACAGCACAAAGTAACAGAAAATATTTAGAAAGCTTAAAACATTTTAATCTTAGATATTAAGATTCAAAGATAAAAATGTTGAAGCCTACTTTCTAGCTAATGACTTTTCCTTTCTAAAGTGGCTATAGATGTCTATTAAATCCATAACTACAGGAAAGGCACATAAATCTTGCATTCTGTATGGACCTTCAATGAAAGCTGGGAAGATTCTTTTGTTCTTAAACTAGAAGTGTTGCCTTGCTTTTTGATGAATCTTTGTTGTCATCAGCCTTGAAAATGATGGGAATTGTGAATTTCTAATATATTCTGAGGCTTTATGAAACTGTTTTAATTTATGAAATTAAGTTTCTCTTAAATTCAATCTTCTAACCACGTCGTCGTTGCAAATCAATTGTGTGGCTCCGGGTTTCCCATCCTCAGCACCATCAGCATTCTGGCCCAGATGACTGTTTGCGGTCGGGGATCTGTGTTGTGGGATGTTGAGCAGCATAGCCCTGGCTGCTACCCACTGGATGTCAGAAGCAATACTCTGTTGCCCTCACCCAAGTGCAAGAACGAAGATGTCACCAGACATTGCCAGATGTCCCCAGCAGGACAACGTCACCCCTGGTTGAGAGCCACTGGGTTAACCCGTTGAGTTTGCCATGGAATTTACATTCACAGACAAGTGCATGAGCCCGCCTTGTGTCCCGTGTGAGCGCAGACAGTGCCCGAGGTGCATGCTCTCACTGTGTCCAGCACCTTTTCTGACACTCTTGGCTGATCTCAGTGTTCATCTGCTTCACTAGTTTTCTTTCACTTTGTGATAATATTTTGTGATTTTTACTTGATATAATTTCCAATTTATAGAGGAGTGGGAAAGATACAATGAACTCCCATTTACCCAGTTACTGATACTAATGTTTTTCCCCTTTGGATTTTTCTTTAATTTCGCACAGGCATATATGCACACACACATATACATATACGTACATATATACATGTATATAACATATGAAATTATTTTTCCCAAATGAATTGATAGTAAGTGGCATGCAACACGCTCCCTCTACTCCTAAATATTTTAACATCAATTTCTTAAGAACAAGAAGATTCTGTGACACAATCGCAATCTAAGTACTAAAATGAGTAACTTTTCCACGGGTGCATAATCCGTTCTGAAACTCTATCCACTGTCCTCCTACTGCACTTTGGAGTCACACCTCACTTCCCAGAGATGGTCCAAAGTCTTGACTTTCACCTGGCTGTTTCCTCAGTTTTCTTTGTCTTCTCGACCTCGACAGTTTTGAAGTGTATAGACCAGTTATTTTGTAGAATGTCTCTCAATTTGGGTTTGTCTGAGGTTTTCTCTTGCTTAAATTCAGAGTTTGCATTTTTGGCAGGAACCGTGCAGAAGTGATGCCGTGTCCTTCTCGGTATATCGTATCAGGAGACACATGAGGTCACTTTGTGTCAATATAGACGTTGGCTTCCATCGCTTGGTTAGGGTGGTGTCTGCGAGATTTCTCCATCTTAAATTTTCCGTTTTCCTGGCGGTAAGAAATAATTTGGGGGAAGATACTTTGAGACGATGTCTTTATTATCCTCCTTATCAAAATTTCATCCGTTAGTTTTTGCATCCACTGAGTCTCCATGCCTTAACCAACTATTACAATGATAGTGGCAAAACGGAGATTTTCTGGCACTTCTACTGGGCAATTGGCAGTGAGAAAAAGCTGTTCTTTCTCTCCATTTTTTTATTCATTCATTTATATCAGTACAGACTTACAAATTCTTATTTTATGCAATGGATTTTAATCTGTTCCCATCACTATTCTGTGGCTCAAATTGTCCTGGATTTGGCCGGTGGGACTCACCCCCACCCCCACCCCCCGCCAAGCTGCCTCTGGATTATATCAACACACCTCCATTGTTTTCTAAACAATGTTTGCAAAAATGTGTTCTAAGCTCATCATTCCTTGCTCCAGCCCTGGAGTCAGCCATTTCTTCAAAGAGCCCTGGTTTCTTTTAGTGGGGAGAATATTTAAAACTCCCCTTCTGGGTGTTTGGTGTGGTAACTGGTAATTTAAAATATACTCAAGCAGAACTTGGGGATAACTCCAATATAAATCATCAGAAAGAAAATATAAGCTTCAATGAACGAGGGAGGGGAGGCATTTTGGAAGTTAGTTATCTCTTGAATTTGCTTGATGAATTGCCTAATGCAAATTCATTCCCTTCAGAGCTTCATTTGCAAGTGCACACAATCTGGAGAAGTTGCTTGTGCCCTGTTTCTATCATGAGATGACTTGGAAAGAGCTTGACTAGGGAGCTTCAGCTCCGTGGTGCTTGGAAAGGCATCACACTGGACCCACGCTCTATGTTGCTGAAAGGAGGATCCCAGGGCAGGCAGCAGCAATGACGAAGTGCAGGGGTAGCCTGAGCCTCTTCCCCCGGCCTGGAGCCCCTTGAACTTGGTGTGGTGAATGACTTCTTTGGAGGCTCAGAGCGTGGAGGGGAGGGGCCCAGCAGGAGCGCGCCTCACTAACTGCACTACAATTGCATGAGACGTTGCAAGGTTTCCCATGAACTCTTGGCTTCAGAACACAGGCTGGTGAGCTTCGGGAGCAGTTGGCAGCAGGAGAGGAAAAAACGACAGTCATCTGAAGAGTCAGCACGATGGCGAAGCCAGAGCGTGTGCGCTTGGACCGGCGTTCCGACTTCTGGCTGAGGTGTGCGCTCTGCAAAAGAATTGCGTTGGTTAAAACGTGGGCAGGTTCCAGGAGGTATCTTCTCCTTCTTTTGTCTGGTTTTGATAGCAATAATTTGGGAAGCTGACAAGCAGTTTGGTTTTGTTCTGAATATTTGGGCCAGGACCCTAAGCCATTTCTTTCTTCTAAGTGATTTGAACATGGACCAATCAGGTAGTTCATCAAGATAATTTATCAAGCTAGAAATATGAAGTTTTTAAAGCTGGCTTTTGATCTCATTATTAGACCAACTATTACAATGGTTGAACTAGTAGATAGTTGTCTCTTTGGGTCCTGGGTCCCCTTGTCACAATACCTTCTTAGTCATTTCAGACTACACTCACAGTGGCCCTTTAAACTGGCAGTCCTGGACTTTCTGAATAAGAATTTAATTCACTTTGGCTAATGACCACAAAACTTTTCTCTAAGTCAGAGAAATTTTCCTGTTACATCTCTATACAAATATATACAGACAAACCCTCTTGGGCCCCCTGGGAGAAGGGCTCAATTTTAGGGTGCACACAGTAATGTGTCGGCCCTTCCTACAAGCCACTGGGACACTTGCAAGACCTTTGGCTACACTCCAAGGAAAAGTCCGGAATGGCTGATCTTCTTAGACCCAAATGAATTTCTCATCTTCCTTGAACATTTACCGCATACCTTGAGAAATTATTTGAATGCCAACAAATGTGTATAGTGACTGTGATACATTTAACAGTGGATTTAAGTTAGCTTAATATTTTAAATGATTATATAAGATGAAAATTCAATATTGATTCTGTCCTGTGAAGAAAAAGGAAGAAACTTGTGAGGGTCCGTGATAATCTGGTCTGATTACTTTAGGGATGGAAAAATATCTTAAGGTCTTGCGAATGAACCAGATGCACTCTTGTTGCATTTATGTACATTGGGGGAAAGAGAATAAAAATTCTGATTATTCTGAAAACGAGAAACAACCTTTAAGTTGGCAAACTTTCAGATAAACATCATTTTTATTATTCATTTATTCATTTATTTAAAATGGTTAATCAGAAAAATATTAACACCCCACATCTCTGCAGTGATGGCCCAGGGATAGAGAAAGATAAAAATAGCAATATTCTGTGATCTAAAGTGTGTAGTATTAATATAAATGTGTTACTCACATAAAAGTTCTTGATTGCTCTAAACTGATATTAACTCTTCATCTATGTTACAACCAATTGAGTTAAAGAATTTTCTAGATGATCAATGTAGTAAGCAATTATGTCTCAAAAGAGACAAAATACCAGCAAAATAATTGCCTAATGCCAACTTGTGTTGATCGTTTCATTTGCATTTAATTAAATGCAGTCAAAATAGTTGCTGGGTATATAGTTGGCCTTTGGAAATAATCTTGAATGTCTTTTACAAGCAAACTATCGCCAGTGATATTTCCGCTGTTATTTCTTTGGGGGAACAACTTCATAACATGATTCAATATGACTCAACACGGTAATATGACTGGAGTTGTACTAGATTTCTTCTGTGGCCACTGGTCACAAGGTGGGTTTTGTGGAGCATTGGAGGCTGGTACCTAGTGGTAGTACCAGGTTGGTATGCTGCCATCTCTAATGAGCAGAATGAGTAGTTGAAAAGCAGAGAAAGAGGATGAGATGAGAGCAAAAGACTTATCTGCACTGACCACAGAAAAAGATGACCAAAGACAGAATATGCTGGTCACCTGAATACTTTTTACCAGTGTGGAAGAATGAACATTTTCCTCATTTATGAAAAGTGATCCGTTCTTGAAGCACTGAAGATTTTAGTACATTCCTATTGGCCTTTGGTCCTTTCCTTCATGTACTGCTCTTAGACAGGAGAGAAAACTTCATGTCAGGATAAGTAAGGTTATCTGCCGTAACAAACATGCCCAAGCTGTCAGTGGCTTAATAAAATAAACGTTTCTTTCTGTCTCAGGCCACTGTCTGATGCAGTTTGTTGCCTGTTCCAAACTGCTCTCCCCCAAACGGTGATTCAGGGACCCAAGAGGCTTATGGGTCCTTCATATCATAGCTGCCTTGGTATCATCCATTGGCACAGGGGGAAAAGTGTTGGGGGCACAAGTGAGAAGGAGGGGGAAGATGGGGAGAAGACTGAGTGGGTAAGGCACATTGCATTTTTAACTACTTTGCTCTAGAGCTGACAAACCTCATGATGCTCAGGTTACATTGACCAGAACTAGTTACCTGGTTATTCCAATCACAGAAGAAACTCATCGTTTTAGAGAGACACATGGATAGTGGTGATCACTAATGGTCTCTGCCATGAGTGTCGACCAAAAGTAATTATTTAGGACTTTATTAAATTATATGTGGTGATCCAACCACTTTGCTATTATTTATACTTACTCAGGAATGTATGTGAAATAAACTAACCACACACTAAAAATTATCAAAATGGGATCCTGAATCTTCCTTAATTTGATACAGAGTATCTATAAAAATGACTTAAATGGAAAATTGTTTGAAGCCTTTCCATTGAGATTGGAAACAAGACTAGGATGTCTGCTTTCACAATATTTAACACTGTATTAGAAGTCCTATTCATACAATAAAGAAGAAACCGTTAAAAAAACACACACACCTAAGGATTGGAAAAGAAGAACTGAAACTGACATTATTTGGAGATATGATTGAGTGTGTGGAAAATCCAAAAAAATTTCTTACTAATTAGAATTAGTAAGTGAATTTGGAAAGGTGCTATCAGGGTTCTGTCAATATATACAAACGAATATTATTTTCATATACTAGCAACTCACGATAGAAAACAGTTTAAAATTCATACAACTTGTATAAGTTTTCTACTCTGGGCTACAAATTATCACAAGTTTAGTAGCTTAAAGAAACACATTTATTGGACTTTCCTGGTGGTGCAGTGCTTAAGAATCTTCCTGCCAATGCAGGGGACACGGGTTCAAGCCCTGGTCTTTGAAGATCCCACATTCCACGGAATAACTAAGCCCGTGCACCACAACTACTGAGCCTGCGCTCTAGAGCCAGTGCTCTGCAACAAGAGAAGCCACCACAATGAGAAGCCCGCGCACCACAACAAAGAGTAGCCCCCACTCGCTGCAACTAGAGAAAGCCCACGCACAGCAGTGAAGACCTAATGAAGCCAAAAATAAAATAAATAAATAAATTTATTTTTTAAAAAAGAAAGATATTTATTATGTCACACTTTCTGTGAGTCAGAGCCTGGTTATGACTTAGCTAGACTTTCAACTGTCTTCAATCCAGGTGTCAGCCAGGGCTGGGGTCTCATCAGGAGGCCCAATGGGGAAGGGTCCACCTTCAAGCTCACTCAACTTTTTGGCAGAATTCATTTCTTTGAGGCTGTAGAACTCATGGAAGTTTGCTTCTTCAAAGCAAATGAGCAAGAGAGATTCCAGTGCTAATCAGCAAGCGAGATGGAGACTTACATGATGGAGATTTATCAAATGTAACCATTTGTGAGAGTGACATTCTAAAACCCCCGCCTAATTTCTTGGTTAGAAACAAATTATGGGTCATGCCCACACTCAAGGTGATAGAATTATACAAGGGCTGAACCCCAGGAGGTAGGTATCATGAGTTTGTCTGCCAAGTCATTCAACTGCAATGGAAGGCATCAATTTTTAGGAATAAGCATAGCAAAAGATGTGCAAGATGGCTACACAGAAATTACAAAGTATTAAAGATGTGAAGAAGGTTAAATAATTGAAGGGATATATCATGTTTTTGGTTTTTTTTTTTTTTTTTTTTGTTATGAACAACTTTATTCCTAAAAAGTCAGCACCTTAGATGAAAGACACATTCTGTGAAAACTCACTCAAGAAGAAATAGATAACATGAATAGCACTATATCTATTAAAGAAATTGAATTTGTGGTTAAACCCCTTCCCACAAGGAAATTCTAAGCCCAAATTGCTTTGCTGGTGAATTCTACCAAACATTTAAAGAAGAAATAACATACATCCTATCCAAACCCTTCCAGAATATTGAAGAGGAGGGAAACCGTCTAAACTTATTTTATGAGAACAGCATTACTAAAGTTGGTACAAGGAAAGAAAGCTACAGAACTGCCGCCAGCCGCGGCGGGTCCTCGAAGTGTAGCAACAATCGACGAGAGGGGGTAGGGAACTGAACGCACCAAGGTATGGGATCAGAAGGGCACAAGCAACTGATGGTTGCAAGGCAAGTTTAATAACAAAGCATAGCCATATATATCCCCCTAAAGCAGGGAATTTGCTTAGTCACCATCTTATCGGCATCAGCTGGTTAATTGGCTTCTTGGCTTAGTCACGCCTTATCGGCATCAGCTGGTTGATTGGCTTCTCAGCTTCTCCCTCAAAGGCACCAATTTCCCCTCCAGGGTAGCTTTTCCTAGCTTTAGGGAACAACCAGGGACTCCCAGTAACTGAGCAGGTCCCTGGAGCGATTTGGCTAAAGGCCATCTCCTTTTTTACGTTCATACCATAAAGTCCAGGATGCAGACCAAGGAGAGTACAATCGGGCCCTGAGGCTTATGAGGGTCTTAATGGCGCCTTCCTCAGAGGGCAATGCTCGCCACATTTCCCCCTCTTTTATTTTTTAAAGCTTGATAATGCAATTTCAACCCATACACCTCCTGATGAAGAGCAGCGAGACGGCCAACAATAAAGCGTAATAAACAAGGTAAGGCAATTAACATCAACAATACACATGACCCCACGGTAATCAATCCTGTGAGTCCATTTTGAAACCAATGCTTTGGGTTTAACCATTGAAGCTGATCCAAGAGTCCTTGAATTAATTGTTGGGGCCCGTCTTCTTGTAGATGAGCTTCTTGAATTGCTTGTATTTCTGCATTAAGTTTTTGTATGTCCAAACTAATGTGTCCATCAGTCCATACACTTAAAAAGTGCATTTTTACTTTGTTCCAATCCCAGTCAGTTTCATTATAAGCGTGTTGAGTCACACAAATCCAAGTATATTTAGTATGGCAAATCAAACGCATTTTCAATTTTAAAGCCATAGTTTGGTCTCCTAAACCTATGAAAGCATTTTTTAACTCATCAACCTCAGTTTTTAGTTGAGTATCAATATGACTTTGTAATGCTAATGCAATACTGGTATTTTTAGACAATTGATTAACATAATGTGCTTGTTGTACAGTTTTACTTAATGCTAAACTGGCAGTAGTGGCTGTGGCTGTTAAAGCGGCTAAGGCTAATATGCTACATATTAATATTACAATGAATCGTTTAGGTCTTTTTTAAAGCTTCAGATAATTCTAGCCAAGCTTGCATGCTAGTGCTGTGATACCATGGTTCAGAAATATTTACAGGCAGCATTACATAGGAAGGTTGTTTTAACATCATAACAGAAAAAGTTCCTTTCATAGGCAGAATGCAAGTACTAAAAATACAATTCTGACAAGTTATATTATATCCTAAGGAACCAGAAGTAAACTCAATCTGTAAATCTCCTATTAGCAAGGCATATGAGGGTGTAACACAAGTAATAACCGGTTGATAAGAATAAGACAATGCAAACTTCCCAAAATCCCAACGCTTATAAAAAACCAAACTATTATTAGTAACAGAAACTGAAGAAATTAAAATGGTACCATTATTATTATTTAAGGTGAACCAGATTTGAGAATTCAAAAATCAGATTGGGGAAAATCAGAAGGAAAAAAGGAGGGAAACGTCAAACTTGTAACAGCTTTAACTACCTTTAAACTATGGCCGGCCAGTAAAGTCCCTTGTCCTCCTACATATACTTCAACACAAAAATAGTATCTTTGACTTTGCAGCTTCTATTAGAGCTCCACTTTCAGCTTTATGATTAGACCCATCTTTGTTGCTGTAATTACCAGTCTCATTCTTTCTATTTTTGTTATTGTTGCCCTGTGAAATCATTTTTTCTAGAACAGCAAGAAGATGTAAAGCTTTCTCAGCTTGGTAGGTTAATATATACAGGTCTACGAGCAAAAAACACACTGCTTGGGCAAATTTTTCTTCAAAAGATTCTATGAACTGATAAAGTTTTTCACCAACGGATATGGCTTCTGTATACTGTCAGATATGATACAGGATGACTGCTTGATTGTAATACAACATACTGTTTTCAAGATCATCTAGTCCATCCATTTCTTCAACAGCCGAGTGTACCTGATTCTTCAATTGGTTAAGTGTCTGTCTTAAACTATCTGTTGTTATCTGGTTACTTTTGAAAAATTCAGCTACTGCCGTATTCAAAATTATTTTATAATCGTCTTTGTTTATATCTTGTAGGCAGGCAAGATGTTGCAGACAGACATCATAATTTCCAGCTGTAAAAGCCTGGAAAGCACTGGTGGACAACTCCTTCTCTTGATCAGTGATCTCAGGTAGGTTCTTGGATACTTCTTGTCCCATATTTTTTTACTTCTGACTATTGCCCCGAGTTACTATCAACTTTACTATGTGGCCACACTTTCACCCTTAACTCCGGGGATTCACCTACCGAGATTCAGATGTCCCTCTTGTCAGGTTCCTGTTCGGGCGCCACTTGCCGCCAGCCGCTGCGGGTCCTCAAAGTGCAGCAACAATCGACGAGAGGGGGTAGGGAACTGAACGCACCAAGGTATGGGATCAGAAGGGCACAAGCAACTGATGGTCGCAAGGCCTATCATGTTTTTGGATTGAAAGACTCAATGTCTTAAAGATGTCCATCTCGGCCCCCTGCCATTTATCTATAGATCCAGTGCAATCACAGTCAAAGTTCCAGTAACGTTTTAATGTATTGTTAATCAATAGATTGATTCTAAAATTTAATATTAAAATGCAAAGAACGAAGAATAAGAAAAGTTAAGTACATTTTTATATTCCAGGAACAAACAAAAAATATATTTCTATAATTCAGCATTAAAAAATGGAAAATAGGACCTAGAGATTGTCATACTAAGTGAAGTAGGTCAGAAAGACAGATATCATACAATATCACTTATATGTGGAATCTAAAAAAAAATGATACAAATAAACTTATTTACAAAACAGAAACAGACTCACAGACATAGAACACAAATTTATGGTTACCAAAGGGGGGAGAGGGGAGGGATAAATTAGTAGTTTGGGATTAACAGACACATACCACTATATATAAAATAGATAAACAACAAGGTCCTACTGTATAGCACAGGGAACTATATTCAATATCCTGTAATAAACCTAATGGAAAAGAATATGAAAAAGGAGATACATATATATGTGTGTATAATTGAATCACTTTGCTGTACACCAGAACCTAACACAAATTGTAAATCGACTATATTTCAATTAAAAATAGAATAAAATAAAATAAAAAATGGAATATAAAATTTTAAATATATAACTTGAGTGTCAAAAACCATAAACTACCTAAGAAGAAGATAAAATCCTTGACCTCTTACCTTATACTATATACGTTAATCAATTCCAGATAAATTGCAGAAAAAAATGTTAAAGGTAAAACAAAGCTCTCAAAAGAAAACAGAAAAGAATATTTTCATGACTTTGGGGTAGATAGATATTTCTTAAATAAGACACCAAAGTGTTAATCATAAAAGAAAACAATTGATAAACTGCACTACATTACATTTATACTTTTTGCTTATGTATGTGACAAAGGCTTCATATCCAAAGTATACAAAGAATTCTCACAAACCAATAAGAAATGGTCAATCCAATCAACAATTGGGCAAAAGATTTGAACAGAAACCTTGCAGGAGGGAATATCTAAATGGCCGATACACATATGAAAGAGTGCTTATCTGCACTGATCAGCATGGAAATGAAGAGTAAAAAAACCATGACACATCCATCTAAGTGGCTAGAATGAAAGCAACAGTCAATACATCTTGTCCTCTCTTTAGGTCTTTAAAGAATTTCTTTCAACATTGTTTTGTAGGTTCCACTGTATAAGTCTTATATTTTTTTGTTAAACTTATCTCTAAGTGTGTCGTTCTTTCTGATGCTACTGTAAATGGAATTATTTTCTTAATTTCAGTTTTTGGATTATGCAATGATAGTTTATAGACATATAGTTGATTTTTAAATATTGATCTCATATCCTGTACCTTAAGCCTTTGGCAGGCCTGGTCCAGTTTCTGAGTTGACAGAAAGACTGGTTTAATTGATGGGTGAAAGAAGTGTGTGTCACTTCGTCCCAGAAAAGTGTCCCTTGAGGTATACCGTCACTGCCTTGTACCATGCAGGACTGCCTTACTACTGGCTAACCAGCTGAGCAGCTGCCATCACTGGGGCATCTGTTAAATGGACATTTGAAACTACAGTTCCATCCCCCCAAACAGGGGGAAGGAACTCACACAGAGGAACTCATCCTGAGGGTAAAGAGTTATAAAACCCAGTCATGCTTCTGTATGTCCAACAGGGGCTGGGTGAAAAGCCCTCTCTATCTTGTAAGTTTCGTGATTCTTGGCCATTTAAGAAGGCCCATAGTACAGGAAGAAATGATCTGCCTTGTTGTATTCAGAGCGCATTTTTTTAGGTGTCAGTGAGTAATCTGAAGTTATTTTAGGTCACCTCTCTTTTTTCTTCTCCTTATATTGTCTTCTAAAAAGCAGCGTTTAATGTGTGCAAGAGATTGTGTGTGACATATATATTGCCTATAGAGCCCAGTCATATCATAAATCTTATGTTAGGACATAAGAACTACAACGTTGCCCCAAATCTGCCCTTCCTTATGGGTTCCTCCTCACCCCACGCCTCCACGCCTCACTCCAGATTTGTTCTCCTGAATGAAAAGGAAATGGAATTTTCGAGTAGATGTTATTAGGAATGTATACATGCTTGACAGTATGTTATTTAGTTCTGTTTGTTCTTGGGTCTATAAAAATGGTGTCTTTCTACATGTAGTCTTCTGGGGCCAGCCTTTTTCACTCCCTATTACATTTTAAGATCCATCTTGTGTTGTAAGTAGCTGCAGCCCATTTATTTAATTTCTGTATAATATTCCAAGGTATGAATATGCATCCATTTATATACGTTTTTTTCTGGGCCATCGACGTTTGGGAGGTTTTTCCCAGCTTTTCCACTAGGAGCAGCGCTGCCGTGAACATGTGTTCACAAGTCTCCGGGGGCCCACACGGGAGACTTTCCCTCGGCCACGTGCAGGAGTGTGACTGCTGGATGCTGAGGCCTCTGCCCGTCCTCTCACAATCCCTCTCATTTTCCTTCTTGCTCGCTTCTTCGCTCTTTCCCCTGCACTTGGACTTCTGCTCCCCAGAGGTCCTAACGGGCAGGGCTCTGTCTCCTCCTCAGGGTTATATGGGGAAGGCTTCCTTCTTCTCAGGCTGGGAAGAGAGTGCTATGGCCCTGGTCCAGGGTCACCGGCACTTCGTGACTTCCTCCTTGGCTCCGCTCATGACGAGCCGCATGTGTGCTCCACCCCCAGCCTCCTCCCAGGCCCTGCACCAGCTCCAATAGGCAAGGTGGACAGAGTAACCGCGTGTCTTCCCCACCGTGTCCATTAGCAAGTCTTTCAAGGCAGGAAATTAGCTGCAACATGAGAGCCACTGACAGCGTAGGTGAGCAACACTGGACGTCCGGTGGGACAGCCTGGGAGAGTTCTGATGGTCCTAATTGCTGAACTGACCACTTTCACACCGTTCTTGTACAATATCGAAAGGTCCCAGTGTCATTGATATAATCATAGTGATAATAGTAAGAGCAGCAAACTTGGAGGTAGCTCTTACTCTAGGCCATGACTGTTCTACATGCTTTTAGTGTATGAATTGTTTGATCTTGCAATAGCCCTGCAAGGCAGGGGCTAGCAGTATCTCCCTTTACGCCAAAGGAAATGGGTTTCTGAGAGGCAAGTAAGCTGTCCCAGGCCACACACCTTCTGGCCTGTGGAAAACAGAATTCAGTTGCTCAAAGGAGGTGATGTCTCCTAGGCTGGCTCGTTGGCCTCGGGCTTTGAAGAGGAGGGGGTTGGTTTAAGCGGGTTTAAGCAGGTGAGTCCCAAGTCCCTCCCACTCCTGCGGCCCTTGCCCCGAACTAGCAGGACTCTCACAGAGGAAGAACCCCTGTTCCTAGGATCCCTGTTCCCGACGGTGGTGGCCTCTGATGACGTGACTTCTGTTTCCTTTGACTCCTTGAGTTTAGCTTGGGGGTCCAAGCTCCTTTCAGGATTCAGGGTGAATGCGCGGGTTTGAAACAACTTGGAGATTCTCTGACCCATATAATTGGTCCTTCTTTCCACTTCAGGAAGGAGATGGAGGTGGTGCCCTGTGCTCTGCCTGAGATGTGTTTTCAGAACACTTTCCTCTTAAGAGAGCTAACTAATACCCCAGAAGGAATGAAAACAGAGGAATCAAAGACTCAGGACAGAAACCCAGGAGAAATGGCTGATGGAAAGTTTTCGGCACTGTTCAGGTATAATTTAAACATATTAGAGAACCACAGACTTCACTGCATTGTCATTACTGCATGGGGCGCACTCAGCGCTGAACCTGGCACTTGATACAGAGGAAATTTCAAGCAACTTGCCGAGTCACTTGCATCTTCTTCCTCCACATTCATCTTATATTTCTTGGCCGTGCTGTGTGCTACTATGTTCTGCAATACATCTTGCATAGGAGTTTCAGCACCATTTAGCAATCAATCAATCAGATTTAAAGAATAGAATTTTTAAAAAGAAGCTCACGTTTCCATATTCCTGGTGGAACACGGCAATGAACAGTGGTTTATCCACGAGATGTCTCTCATCACAATTTTGAAAGTAGCACTAACTAAGGAAACCCTTTTGCTTTGGTTCTCTGTGGACGGGGATCCATGGCATAAGCGCAAACCAAATGTTCTTCCGTTGAGATTTCTTGTAGGGGTATCACGTGTAGATTGCTCATCGAAAGTAGGCATCTGGTATCTTTAGCTATTTATGCAAGAGCTATGATAATTTTTGCCCCACTCAAGACACTCCTAACACATCCCAGTTATAAAAATAGTACATTCTCCTGTCATTTCTAGTGTATTCACCTGGAGAAATTTAATTTCAATTCTCGCCCAGTGTCTTGAACTGCCAAATGTTTAACTATCCATTTAAAAGTATCCATTAACATAGGAGAGGGCACCCTGTTTTGTTAACAGCAGGCCACGGCTGAGACTGTACGGGGCTGTGGGTCCCGGCCATATGCCCAAGTGATTTTTCTGTGCCCTCTCCCTGGGAGTTCACACCAAATTACGTTTCTCTGCCCACTAAGCTTTTAGCAACTGAGTGCCTATGGCCTCCTGATTTTTAAGGCAGCTGGTTCAAGCCATCATAATCTTTGCAAGTCATTGGTAATATATTTAAAGGAAACCATCACTCCATCGCATTCCAAATTTCCTGCTTAGGATGCAATGGCAAAAGTCATTAAACATTAGCAGTAATAGTATTTTCACTGTAATAAAGTGTTAATTATGTCCACATGTTAATAGAGTGGGGGAGGGAGATTTTGCTATTGTTACTCTGCCTAAAATAATTTCCATGTGATAATTTTCCAGGATATCAAAAACGGAATAATTATGCACTAATTAAGAAAGTAGGGCCTGCTCTAGGAGTTAAGACTGCATTAATTTTAATGTTTTTACAGCCCTTTAATTGGGGAAAGGGCTGTAAATTGGGAGCGGACACACTGTTCCTCCTTAAGTAGACCTGCCTTTGCAACCCGCCTCCTATATATCACAGCCCAAGGTCGACGCAAGTTCGCAAAACCCCTCTACTCTTCATACAGAATGTGTCGGTGGCGAAGCGTGCATCTATCACTCTGACAGGCATTTAACTCTCCAAGAGCACACACGCTCACTTCTTCAATTATTAATTGCATTAAGTACATTTTCATATTGTGGACGGTTTGTTACAAACCGTTCCCTGGTAGGGAGGTACTGTCGCTCACAGTGGGGACCCCTCCCCTTCC
This sequence comes from Kogia breviceps, assembly GCF_026419965.1. NCBI lineage: Eukaryota > Metazoa > Chordata > Mammalia > Artiodactyla > Physeteridae > Kogia > Kogia breviceps. The sequence goes on from NC_081311.1 coordinate 3,395,236, forward strand.
TGAGCTTCGGAGGGCTCAGGGGTCCTTTGAAGGAGCCCGCAAAGGGGCGTGTCTGGCAACCCAGGCGTGGCCGAAGGAGTGACCTTGGTGGCAGCGGTTCTTTTCGCTGTGGTTTGCTCAGTTGCTTCGTTATCCGGTCTGTTTTCTCTTCCTTGGCTGGCCTGTTACCTGGAGGCCAGTTCTCAGGTGAGGAAGGGTGGGTCTTTCCCCAGGCATCCTCCACGGGGAGCCTCACTGCAGGCTGCAGCCGCAGCAGCTCCTGCCTCATGAACGCTGGGTCAAGAGGGCGGACCGGACATTCCAAAGGGAACCCCGTGTGGCAATAAAAGCAGGATTCAGGGCATCATATTGATCTGTGGGAGTCCCAATATGTCCTTTCATAGAGTCATTGATTTATTTAGTAGCGACATCGCGTTAGACACACAGCAGGAACGAATCCGCATCTATGTTTGCTTGGAAGAGGGGGTGTTAGCATCCCCTGCAGAAATGAGCCGCAGGAGACGGACTGGCCAGAGCACATGCAGCTTTGACTGTAAAACCGGGGTGACCCACCACATCACGGCGGCAGCCTGGGCTGGCGTCGGCAGTGCGGAAGGAGTGACTAGCAGGGAGCTCAGGTCCTGAAGGGGATTTGGGCGGGGGGAGCAGATAGGAGGGCGGGGGCTGGATTCCCGGACCGTGGCCCTCAGACAAGTCGGGGGGGGTTGCCGCAGACATGGCTTGACTTTCCAAAGGCACGTCATCTGCCTTACCGAGAGGCTATCGGAAAGCATCTTTGTTTTTCAGGCTGCCATTTGACTGATGAAGTCCAAGAAGGTGTCGATGGCCGATCTCAGTTTACCCTTCTCTCTGATCACTAACTTGGAAAATTAACCTATGGAAAGGCACTTTCTCTGTTCTCTGTGGAGGTCGTGATGAGGACATCATTGAAATATGGCTTTCTCCCCGAAATCCTAGAATGCCGAGTCCCTACAGAGACCTAGATGATTCCAGGGCACGAGGAACGTCAGCAGAAGCATTTGCCATGGAGCCCCATTGGGTTGGGGGTTGGTGGAAGTCCGCAGTGGAGGCATGGGTGCTATGGACAAGCGCGCAGCCAGGATAGTCCTTTCCCAGGGGAGGATGAAGCCAGTCCTTCTCCAGCAACGTTTCGTGGTGGTGACTCGCTGCTGTGACTGGCCCTGGGTACTGACACTCTACTGAATAGGCTTCTCTAACGTGGGACTTTGATTCAGGCCCCGAGGTCATGTAAGTGAGACTTTCTTCTTCTTCTTCTTTTTTTTCTAGAGCAGACTATACATTTCCTCACTTTAAGTGAATATTAATGGACACAGTACAACTCCCTGGATGCAGACAAACTCACATGAGCTCTTACAGAAATTCTGGGTCCCACAGGAGAAACCTGCTTGGTCTGTGGATAAGCCCCTGTGGTCAAGTTATTCTGATGGGATGGTCGCTTAGGACACAAGTGCAGAGGGGTGTGAATCAGTTCCTTCTCATGAGATGACAAAGGGAATCTTTTGCTCCAAGGAAACACACCCCAGGTTTACAACAAAACCTCCAGAAATATCACCTTGGTGTGCATACACTGTGTCTTTAGCAGCTTTGACACGGGTCCTTGGGACCAAACAGTCTAGAGAACAAACTTTCATTCATTTCGTTTGTTCGACAAATAGTACAGAGTGCTGGCGATGGACCAGGCACTGGCCTTGGTGCTGGGGATACACGAGCGGACAAAGTAAAGAGCATGAGGCCACAGGAGGGAAGTGATGGAGCCTGGCAGACAACATTCGGAGACATGACAGTAGCCAGACCAGAGGTGCTGAGGAGGGAGCCCGCTGGGACGAGCAAGGCTGAACAGGGAAGGAATGAAGTCAGGAGGTAAAGGGAGGGCCTGATTGTCTGGGGCTTGGGGACATCGCTCAGAACTTGGGTCTTGTCTCCAGTGAGGCAAGAGCAGCTGGGGTCAGAACAGTGACATGCGCTGAGAGCGGGCTCTGTTCAGAGCACTTCGCTAAGCAAGGTGAGATGACTGCGCTTTGCACGGAGGTGGTCAGCGTGGAAATGTAAGAAGGGAGGGGACTATGTGTCTGTTGTGGAAAGCAAGACAACTGGATTGCCCGTGTGTGCGTGTGTGTGTGTATGTGTGTGTGTGTGTGTGGATTGGACATGTAATACGAGGGGAAGAGTCAGGAGAAAAGGGTGACCCATGGTTGGTGGCTGGAAGGCTAGTTACCACTTGCCGAGATGAAGAAAGTGCTGGAGGGCTGGGCTGGGGAGGAGGATAAGAAGATTAGCTGTGAGAGTGGTAAGTGTAAAATGCTTATTGGACAGCTATGTGGAGATGCCCGATGAGCTGTTGGTAACGAGTCTGCAGCAGTCGGGACAGGGCGGGGTGTGAGGTGGGCATGTCTGCCATCCTGACTCTCCACAACGAAGCCAACCGCTCGCCCCCACTTCTCACCCTTTTTAAGATCTCTTCCAAATTCTCAGTTATCTGAGTCTTGTCTTGGAATATCTGAAAAGAAATATCTGAGTGTGAAATAAAACATTTCCTTTAAAATTTTGAATTTTAGTTGCAGATTAAGGCAAAAATAGATCATTTGATTCACCAGATGACTGTAGTTATCTGTCAGGTGGGTTGGGTCACAGAGCTCTTCCTGGGCATCTAACAGTTGAAAGTTACACTCTTTAAATATCTGGTTTGTGATGGTCTCTCCAGCTCCTGCAACTGCTTCCCTTACCGATTATCTACAATGCTGTTACCCGGAGAGCTCATTTTGTGCTTATAAACCACCTTGTAGACAATTTCTTGGGAGGTAGGGGTCAGGCGATAAGAACTGCTACTGTATTTTGCTCCCAGCGTCTGGAGCCGGCCCAGCAAATAGTGTGTGATTAATGGTTGGTTGGGCAGGTGAATGAGTAAATGAATACAGTCATAAAGATGTACATGAAGACGGGCCTTCACAGAAAAAGAAACATTGGTGCATGCCTTTTCTTATGCTTAACAAAGAAACCCACTCATAGCCAAGGGCTCTTCTTTGGTTTTGGAGTCAATGGAAAGGAAATAGAAAGCGGATGTGCTCAAGACAGGATGTGGTTTGGAGGTTGAGTGTCTGGGCTCTGAACTGACAGCTGCCCTGAAGGACCTATTATGTGTTTAAATGCCTGTAGGTAGGGTATGAGAGAGCAGGAGAGAGGGAGGGAGAGAGAGAGAGAGAGAGGTGTGAACATCGTATAATAAAGAGCAAACAGTGATGATTTACAAGTGCCTGATCACATACCCTGTCTTTAGCTGGGTTCATTAGTGAGAGTGCTGATTTTGTAAATGGACCTCTGGTGCACAGAATTTGTTCAGTAATGGGCCTTGGTTTATGCTACTCTCTCACATCTGACCGTGTGTGGCCCCGTTTTATATATGTATATATTAATAGCAACGGACACTCATAAAGCCACCACCAACTGGAGACCTGGAGCTCTGGACCAGTGACGGTGGCTTGGCCCCTGTGTCCCTCTCCCACCCTTAATGCGGCTGTCCTTGTTTCCCCGTGGTCCAGGCATATCTACTAATACTGTCCTTTTGACACCCCGAGAGCCCAGTTTCGGTGATGATACATTGAACGGTATCCCCGCCTCTTGCTTCCTCTCTCCTGCTGCGCAACGACCTTGAATGGCATGTTTATCCTTCCCTTGATTTTTTAAAAGATAATTTCTTTCAAGAACGCTCTGGGATTGTTAAATTTGCATTTTTCCCAGGCAGTAAGGAAAGGGAATTCAAAGAAGGGGAGTGTTAGGAGATGGCTCGGTGCTCTCCTAACAAGTGGGTGCGTGACTGGAAGTGAACATTTGCAGGTCATAGTCCCCTTGGCGTGCCATTTCACAGAGTGCATCTTCGTGCTATGTGCTGGAGTGGTAACCGATAGCAGCTGCACAAGAAGAGCTATCCAAGTGGATCTGGAGATGGATGATCTGTGTGCCGATGCTCGCTCTGGGAGCTGGGCATGGTTCCCCTCCTCCTATCACCCCCTGGTGACTTGAACTGCTTGGCACTGACAGTCAGTGCTACCTCGAGGAAAGATGAATGAGGCTTCGGGGGGTGGCAGAGGTTATAGGGGTTTGGAGGCGCAGGAGGGAATATTAAATAGCGGATGAGCAAAAGGCCACTAGAAACAGGAGTCATGCAGATCGCTGGCGTGTCTTCCTCAAATCGGGGTCAGGAGGTATCAATCCAGGGCTCCGGCATGCCCTGCGTTAAACACATGCTCTGTTCTCAGTCTGGGAGCCCACTCGTGATTTTGGTTCCCAAGGGAACCCAAACGAGGAGAAGGTGGAGAAGCAGTGGCTTCTGAGCGGGAAGGATGAGCTCTGACCTTGGCAGACCAAAAAGGACCCCTGCACACCAGGGCTGCCCATGCGCCTTCCCCGTTGGCGACTGAGGGCGAGGCAGCTGGAACAGACTTCCGTCTCTCTGGCTCCGACTCCAGCTTGGGCCGTGCATTTGTTTGGCTGTATGTCATCAACAGTGAGCAGACAGAGTGACCTATGTCAGCCAGGGGGGATTCTTTCTGAAATCTGAAAGGTTTGGCATAAGTTTCTGAGGGCAGCGTTGTCTGGAATTCTCTGATCCCTTTTTGTAAGCATCCTTTTTTGCATTTCATGTCAGTGTGGAGAGAAACGTCGATGCCAGCACACTGTTGGAATGTCCCAGTGAATTTTTATGGAGTGTTATTCGATGCTAGACTCTGGGACGCAAAACCTGGCAAGATCTGTCCTCCGCTGCTGTCAGGCTGGTGGTGGAGACAAATCACCACACAGACACGGCAGCATGGCTCCTGGCAGCACAGTGATGGTGTCGCCGGGATGCTATGGGTGACTCATCCTGTCTGGGGAGAGCGGTAAAAAGATACCCTGGGTTCCCCTGTTGCTAGGTTGGGAGCGTTTGCTCGTGGGCCCAGGGTCTGAACCCTGCTGCACTACAGACTCTGCCTGTGATGTGAGGTCTCCATTTCTTCACCCTTTAAGTGAACGGGTGTGCTCCACGATGTTCAAGGTTGCTTTTAGGTCTAGTGTTCTTTGTGCTTTTAAAGCCGCTAGCTCACGGCCTCCCAACCTCACGACCTCCAGATTCCTAAATGCTTGGAAGCGTGTATGTTGTGTGTATGTTCTCCACATGTGTGGAGAACAGGCCCTGGGGTTGGCCTCGACTGCCTCCAAACCTGAACGCAGATGGGATCATGGGATTGCTGGAAAATATGGGCTGTACCTTCCTTGAGAGAGAGCACTGACCTGCTGGGTTTCAGTGGAGGCTGCAGACACCATCTCTGCTTCCAGAAATGGTCAGTGACTTTGACTCACTGCACAAACCAGTCACCCTGGCTGAGAGCCAGGCAGGATCCTCAGGCTGCAGCAAACCTGAAGATGCCAGGAGGGCACGGCGCAAGGGTGCCTTGGATTCTTGCCCAGCCTGGTTACTGAGAGGCAGCCAGGAGCACCTGAGGCCCCCGTTGGCAGGCTCACGAAAGCCTCGTTAAGAGAAGGCCAGCTGCCGGCCGCAATGAAATGTACAATTGTCCATCTGTTGCTCAAATTAAAAAAAATGTTTCCCTTCCATCGCCCAAAATTTCTCTAGCTACTGTCCAGTGGTCTAAACTTGCATTTTGAGGGGGAGAGGATTAAATAGGTTACCATAATTTGGGGGGAGCAGTGGATTTGGGGGCAAGGACTTCTCTGGTGTGAAGGAGAAGGAGGTGGGATTCCAGATCAATGCCAAGAACAATCCCATCATCTTTGGAAAACAACTGGAGGACTTTATAATTTGCCAACTGTTCTCAAAAATTAACTGGGGTCCCAAGAGTTCATTTTCCTTCTTTATTCCAATTAGGTTCTTGTTGTCTCTATAGACTCAAGAGATTCAAATATTACTTTTAGTCTCCTTTCTCCGCGCCTCCCCCACTGCCCCATTCTTTGTGGCAGATCTTACCCCTTGAGTCAATTATTTCCTTCTTTTCAGTAGGTGGATATTATGAATATTGAGCAATCTTGAACATTGCAGAAGGAAGTCAGCCACAACAAACAGAGGTTCGATTCTCTGGTCATTAATGATGCCCAGAAAGACCTCGGTGGTTAAGAGCCAAGGGGAGGAGAGCAACCTTCGGAGAGGCATCCCAGGCTTCCCAATGCCCCAGACTCAGCATGGAGGGAAGTGCCATAATGGCTTTCAGGGAGAGCTTCCAAGAGGGTCTCCAAGGATGAGACGAACTCAAGACCCAGAAGCAGGGGTTATGGCAAAGAATTTGCTCCCCTCCTAGTTAGTCCCCCAGTGTTTCAGCAGCAGGCGCCAGCTGGAGGCTGACGCCATAGGCTCCAGGGATGTGCTTTGAATGAGCTCCTAGGTGGGGGGAGGGAGTCCAGAAAGAAAGCTGGGGTGGCAGGAATTCCAGGGATACAGAGGGGAAGCAGAGTCAAGGAAAAACTGACAGCAACATATTTCATGGCATGTCTCCTCATCTGTCCCACAGTCTTAATCCATGAATATCATTTTCTTTGTTCTTGTTTTTCTATTTCCTCTCTTTTCCTTGGGACTTTATACAAGTTCAAATCTCTCCCGTATTAAAATTTTCTCTCATTGGACTACTCCCCATTGGGTAACACTTTTCTCATTCTCTTTTTCTTCATAATTAAGGTTTTTGGAAATATATGTTTTCATTTACAGTCTTCACTTTTCAGCCCCAAATCCACTATAATTTACTGAATTTAATTTACACTGTCTAATCAAAATTGCCAATCTAAGGGGAACTCTTGAGGCATTTTCTCTGACTTCTGTCAAGAACTTAACATGCCTTAACATTTATTTGATATTTTAAAAAAATGAAACAGCTATAATATTCAACATAAAAGTAACACATGCATGCTTACTTCAAAGAAATTGAAAATTCTGAAACAATGAAAAAAGAAACTATAAACTATGTGAAGTAACAATAGTTGTCTTTTTACATACACTTCTTTTTTCAGAATTTTCTTTATTCTGTATATATATATATATAGAGAGAGAGAGAGAGAGAGAAAGAGAGACAGAGAGAGACATAGAGACAGAGAGTCATGGAGACACAGAGACAGACACAGAGACATAGAGACACAGAGAACACTATACATATATTTTACATTTTATAAGTTACATTTGGTGTTTGATAGCTTCAAAAGCAAATTGGAAAGTGCTTTCTTTCTGTTCTCTAAGAGAGTTTGTGTGAAATTGATGTTATTTCTTTTCTAAATGTTTGGAAGAATTCAACAGTAAAGTTTTCTCAGTCTTGACTTATTTTTGTGGGAAGGTTTTTAATGAAGATTTCAAATTTGGTTATTTGATATAGGACTATTCTGATTTTCTATTTCTTCTTGTGTCAGTTTGATGGGTTGTATTCTGAAAAGAATCTGTCCAATCTGTATTTGCTTTCAAATCATTGGCATAAAGGTGTCCATAATGCCTTCTTATGTTTTTAATGTCTGTAGAATTTGTGATGTCCCCTTCTGCAATCCTGATACTGGATAATTCACATTTTCTTCCTCTTTATTTGATCAACATTTCTAAGGGATCATAATTTTAATTTTTTCTCAAAATGTCAAATGAATTTTATCTATTGCATGGTTGCTTTACATTTCATTGATTTCTTCACCCATCTTTATTTCCTTTCTTCTACTTCCCTTAGATTTATTTTACTGTTTTTAATCTTCTTGAGATGGATGCTTAGTGTTTGATTTTCAGCCTTTCTTCTTTCTTTTCTAATATATAAATTCAGGTTGATGTATTTTCCTCTAGGCACTGCTTTAGCTACATCATATATGTTTTAATATGCTTTATTATTTATTTTTTATCTTCAGCTCAAAATAAATGTAAATTTATATTGATATTTAGATGGTTATTTATTAGTATATGGCTTTATTTCTAAGCAGTTGGAAATACTTTTAGGTATTTTTTAATTATTGTTTTCTAACTTAAGTGCACTATAGCTGGAGAACATACTCCGAATGATCTTATTCCTTTGAAGTCTATAGAGATTTGCTCAGTGATCTGGCATATGGTCTATTTTTGTGAATGCTCCATCTGCACTTGAAAAGAATGTTTATTCTTACATAGTTGGGTACAATGTTCTGTATATGCCAGTTAGATCAATGTGTTAATCATGTTTAAAACTTCTACATCCTTACAGGTTTTGCTCATTTTCTCAGTTACTTATCCGGTGGGCTAACATTTACTACTGTGATTGTAGATTTATCTATTTCTCCTTTTTCTGTCAGTTTTTGTTTTATGGGTTTTGAAGCTACATTATTAAGTGCATACACGTTTATGACTGCTATTTCTTTCTGGTGAATTGATTTTTTAAAAATTATGATACACACCTCTTTAAGTCTGGGCAAAGAGATAAAAGGATTTCCCTGTTTTGAAATCTACTTTTTCCTGTATCAGTATATACATACAAGCTTTCTTTTGGTTAGAATTTGTATAATATATGATGATTTTCTACCCTATCACTTTAAACTCTGCATTCTAATATTTAGGATGTATTTCTTGATGTAGCATAGTATTGGATTTTTGTGTTTTTATCCACTCTGACAGTGTTTTTGTTTTAATCATAAGATTTTATCCACTTACATTTTTTTTTTTTTTTTTTTTTTTTTGTGGTACGCGGGCCTCTCACTGTTGTGGCCTCTCCCGTTGCACGGAGCACAGGCTCCGGACGCGCAGGCTCAGCGGCCATGGCTCACGAGCCCAGCATGGCTCACGGGCCCAGCCACTCCGCGGCATGTGGGATCTTCCCGGACCGGGGCACGAACCTGTGTCCCCTGCATAGGCAGGCGGATTCTCAACCACTGCACCACCAGGGAAGCCCTCCACTTACATTTTGTATAATTGGTTATATATTAGGGTATAAATCTAACATCTTAATTTTTTTGTCTGTCTTTAAAAATTTTCCACCTTCATTAGTATACTTAGAAAGAACTTCCTCACACTATATGTATTTCTTCAGTCTTATATTTTCTTCAGCCAACTTCTTCCTTTAAACCCTTTTCTCCATTGCCTTTCTAACTGTGCAGGGATCTGAATGTACTGTACACTTTCAGACCACTCTTGCTAAAATTTTACTCACATTCTATGCATTCCGCAGGCTTCTTTGTGAATTTTTCTTCATACAGCTGATCCTAAATATTGGTCATTTCTTAAAATCCTGCTTTGGATCTCTCTTCTTATTTCCAAGTTATCCCTGGGTAATTTTATATATTCCCATAAATCTGCTCTCCCATTAATGCCTTTTATATTGATATAAGCTCTAGACACATATGTCCAACTGCCTTGTGGATTTCTCTATTAGTGTGTCCCCTAAGCAATCAAAAGTCCATATGACCAACACTTAATTTATAAATTCTCCTTCCATCCCTGACAAACCTGACCTCCTCCTCTGAGACCTTTGTTTTTGGTAAATGATCTCTCAAACCCAGTTACCGAGCTGAAAATATCATCCCAAGCTTTTGTCTCTTCTTCATTCCACATAGCTTCTTGGCCAAACTGCTAAGTAGCCTCCCAACTGGTTTACTTCTATTTCATCCCTTCCAGTCATATTCTCCTATGGCTGACATTACCATTCTGCTTAATCCCAGTTTCCTTTCCCCAAAGGTGACTGCACCTCTTTCACATGGCTTATACTGGATTTCCTGTTGTGGCCCCTGCCTCTCCTTACTCCTCTCTGTCTGGTCCTCTCACTCCATCCCCTTGGTATCAGATGTGCTATGTGCTCTCCCAACCCCACACTTTTGCACATGACACCCATTACACCTGGAACGCTCATCTCCTTGCCCATGAGTTCCTAGTATATTTTTCCCTACAGATCTCAACTTAAGCTTTGGCTCTTCCATAAAGTCTCTCTTGATCTCAGCAGAACTATGTGGATTTTTTTTTTTTTTTTCAGGTAATCCCCATACATCTTCTATGTTCCTTTTATGGCACAGACAGATTGCTATTAAAAAAACATTTTTGTTTTTTTGATATCTGTCTTCCCCACCAGATCCCAAATCCTGAGCTCTATTTTCACAGTGTTCTCATGTTCTAAATACACGGGCACATGTTGGGTACTTGATACTTCTTTGAACACTGAAAGAATGAAAAATATATTAAAAAGTGTTATTACTAGAGTTATTTCACTCTTTTTATTGACAAACAGATTCAGAAATATTTTTTTGGTAACACATTGGAGACAGGTGTTTTCTGTATTTTCATCTAACTTTCATTATTGCAACAAAATACTTTCTTGCATACCCATTATATACTATGAATTCTCTTATTGGGTAACAGTGTGTTCTGGTGGTTTTGAGTTGTATTTTTTAGCCTTGTTATAACTAATAGTCTCTATTTCATAGATGAGGAGTAGAAAACAGAGTTGGTAAAATCTTTAACCAAAGTCCTCAACTAAGAAGTAGTAGCTTTAAAAATAGATCACAAGCTACTTAAGTTTACTCTTACAATATCTTTCCTTTAAATGATTTTGTTTAGAAGTCTCAATATCTAAACTGATTGATTAAAATAACAGTGAATGACATTCCAGCACAGCAAATTTCTTTTAGCTTGGTTGACTCTTGGCAACGGATTCTCATTTTAATAGTAAACATGGTGGCTGTGTAATTAGTGTCATATCCACATCTGTATCTGTTACCTCATTTAATGATTTCAGCCTTTGAAGGATGGGTATTTTTATTCCTAGTCTTCCATTGAGGACACTGAGACCCTAAGAGGTTCGGGAAGTGGTTGAGGCTGCTTAGACTGGGGGTGGCAGGGCAAGAGGTCACCTCCAGCTCTGCTGGGCCCCAAGGCCATGAGCTTTCCTCAGGTGACAGTCCCCCATCCTGCCATTTAGTCCTGAGGGCACAGATGATCTCGTCTATGCTCTACACAGCAGCAGTCAGCACACTTCCTATGTTAAGTAGATGCTCCTGCAGATCTGAGGCAATGTCAACAGCAATGCCTGTGTGTTGGGTGTTGATGGCATCTGAGCAAGAAGAAGGAACAGAAGTCTCACTGCTTGTTCAGATGGATAATCTCCCCAGGGCTGTGGCCATCAGTGTTTATTCTGCTGCATCTCTGGTTGGCTTGGAATCTGTCAGTAATGAGGTGTTATGGTTTCGGCTCCAAGATTTATGTGGATGAATGATGTTACCCTTCAATGGTTAAAGTAATTTCTCTCCAACAGAGAAGGCTTTTCTGTTGCTCCTTCCTGAAGCTGCTCAGCTGTGGAGTGAATCAGACCACCCTCCCTAATGGAAAACGTACACCAGAGACGGCTGGAATAGAGCTTCAAAGTTCTCAACTGCCTCAATGTGGAGAGTACGGGTTCACTATCGTCCAGTGGCCAACAGAGATCTCGGGGGTCTGGTGTGTCCCATTTCTTATCAGACTTTGAGGCTGCTGAAGACTAGGAACCACATGATAGGATGTTTAATTTTTCCCATAGAAGGGATGTCACAATAATCCAGGATGAGAGAGTCACTCACCTGCAGCAGGAAAACCCAGGACCATCCTTATGTAAAATGTAACGAGACACTGCCCATTGGGGAAGCCTGCTCACTGCCCACTGAGGGGGACTTGCTATGCAAGGACACTTTTAAAGGATCTTCAAGTCCATTGTCCTCTTTGCTAGGCCTGCTTATACGGGCAAATTACTCTTGTTCCCTTTTTGAAAAAGTATCTTTTCCAAGGTGGATTATTGTTTGTCCAGTTGTACCCTGAGCACTAATCTTTTAATGTAAAGAATGATTAGGATGAGCAGTGAGGATAAAATGGGATTAAGGAATAAGGCTCATGAGTTAATTATTAATAGTAAAACCATGAAGGGAATCAATAAGGCTGCATGTATAATAATGAAAGTAAAAACATTGATACCTCTGCCCAGGTACAGTTTGATTCACCTTACATAGGGGTTGTTACCTATCTAGGCAAGAGAGAAATCACCTTCTTTAAAAACGTGTCATAGATGGTCCCTGAAATTAAACCATATGCCTGAGATGCAGAAATGCAAGTTTCTTAGTTTAAAGGGGGGAAAAAGAAGGATGCTTGTGTTTAGCAGAAAGGAGACAGAGGGCAGTGCTTCAGGATGAAGCTTTCAGAATTTCTCACGTTGTTTTTCAATATCTAGTTTAATAACCCTTCCATTCCAGGGAACTTTCTGATACCAGTAAAGACCGGTGTGACCGAAATGTCTCGGAGGAAGTCAGGATTTCAGTGGGAATCGTTTCTCATCTGAGAAAAAAGCTGGACCACATCCTGGCCACGGAACCTGTGTTTCCATGAACTTGGCAACAGCACATGAGCCCCAGGTGTCCAGGTCTCACTGTAAAAGCTGAAGCAACGCCTACAACAGAGAGTTGCCCTGTGCATCATCTGCGGATTGTGAGCAGAGAACAAGGCACAGAGTCACAGACATCAGAGGAATCTCTGTCCTCTTGGACGAGGACCACAACCACTTTTCTTAAGGCCAATAGGGGTTGGGAAAAGCCTTAGCTGAGCGCTGGGCAATTGGCCTCCTAGACCTGCCTTGATTCCTCTCATTGTCCGTGTAATCTTAGGCTTAACTCCCCAAATCCCACTTTCCTCATTGGTAAACTGGAGGGGTTTGGACTAGAAAATCAGTTTTATGACTTTAATGTAATACAGCTCAATGATTTAAAAAAATTTCACACTTCACATAATAATAGCAGCCTTTGGAATGTTTAGTGGAAATTAATAAAAAAGGCTTTTAAAACTAGGCACTGCTAGGGTAGTCTGCAATGACTGAGGCTATTATAGGTAGAAATGAGTCCATCTCCTTTTCAAGGATTTTCACTGGGGGTTCAGTCATTAAGTTTTAGCTATTGCCAATCTTATGTGACAACAGATCCAGTCTTCCTACTGCGAAGCAAGCGACCCACTTTCATGCTTCTAACGTGTGGCCAAAGGAACAAATGCAGAGCTTTGCCATTCCTTATGTCCTTTGGGCATCAAAATTCCTCTGGTGGGCACGGGAGTGGGGGGTGGGGTGGGGAAGAGGTGAATTAAGTGCTTGGAAGAATTCCTGTCAGGACTGAACGTGGTGAAGACATAAACTGGAAATTCACAAAAGAGGTTCAAATGATGAAGTCACATGAGCAAGTGTACCAATTCTCCACTGAATACACACATGACAATTATGGCAATGAGAAATGACCCGGTTGAGAACATTTTGTAAGTGTGATAATACAGGCGGATGGCCAAGCATTGTTTCGGGTTGAATTATGTGCAAACAAAACTAAAACAAAGCCAAAGGACCAAAAAAACCAAACCAAATCTAACCAAAGAAGAAGTGTGAAGTTCCAACCCCAGTATTTCAGAATTCGACCTTATTTGGAAATAGGGCCTTTACAGAAGTAGTCACGTTAAGATGAGGTCATTAGGGAGGGTTCTAATCCAACGTATGAAAAGAGAAATTTGGACATAGAGACCAGAAACGCACAGAGGGAAGACGACGTGAAAACACACATGGAGAAGACGGCCGTATAACAGGAGTGATGCGGCTACAAGCCAAGGAGAACGGAGGGTTGCCAGCAAACCCAGCAGCTGGAAGAGGCAACGAGAGCTGTCAGAGAGGGCGTAGCTCTGCCAACACCTTGATTTCAGACTTATAGCCTCCGGCTCTGTGAAACAACCTATCTGTGTTGGTCTCGGTCTCCCAGTTTGTGGTACTTTGTTATGGCAGAGTCCCAGTAAACTGACAGGGGCATGATGATAGGGTAGATTTCTACCTTATCGTCCAGAACATGAAATGATTTCTCCTTTTTTGGAGAGCAGTTTGTCAACATGTATCAAGAATCTTAAAAGTGATGGTTTAAAGGAAACGCTCTGATTTCTGTAGAAGATGACCGTGAGGTGTATGTAATCACAAGGATAGGAGCAGTGCGACCAAAGCATGAGGCTTTAGCCTGGAGGAGGGAAGGGAGAGGAGTTTCCATGGTGGAAGGGACAGCTGGCGTGATGGCTCTAAGGCTGGAAGAAGCCGGTGGAGTTAGTGGTTGAGAAGGGGCCAGGGAAGAGAGAAGGGGATGAAAGGTGCCCGGTCACCAAGGCTCTCTCCGGAGTTGGGGCTTTATTGTCACTTTCCAGGGATTCCTCAGAAGGGGTTCAGGCGAGGGGAGGAGAACAGCCTGCTCACTCTTACATTTCGCATCCTCTGCCTGGTCTCTGGAGAATGCATGGGTGGGAGTTGGGAGCCAGGCAGGGAGAGCAGGTGGGAGGCCCCGGTAGTTCAGGAGAGAGCTGACCGTGGCCGAGACTAGCGTGTGGCTATGGACGCGAGGAGACCCGGGTCCACTCAAGATGTGTGTTAGTGGGAGAACCTACAGCTTGCACTGCTGAGCTGGATCTGAGCCACTGGGTGCCAGGAAGCTATCTAAGAAGGCTCCTCAGTTTTCAGAGTGAGAACCTGGATGTTTACAGTGACCCCCCCCCCCCATGTGGGGAAAGCTGGGGTTAGATGGCAGGAGACTCGAGAGGTCCATTCTGCACGTGTAGAATTTAACTCGAGATCTGACAAATGAAAGATAGGTACAGACTGGAGGCATAATGTGGAAGTCATGGCACACAGGTGGCATTTAAAATCATGGAAATGCGTGCCATCAGCTGGGAATGAGAAGAGAGAAAGAGCAGAGAGAATGAAGCCTAGGTGGCGGCACAGCGCTTCGCGTTAAGGCTATTTTGAGAATCTGATTGGTCACAATCCGAAATACACCAGCTGTGAGATAATGAAATATTTGGGTCTAGACAGTAAAAACCACTGTCCACTGTGTTGGCTCCACCATATGCAAATGCTCTGTTCGGTGTGAGAAACCACGCCCTTTACACCTGGAAACTCCATAGAAGACATTGACTACTTTTGAAAGCTCGGGAAGCTTTGCCATGTAAGGGGCTCTTATGGGAATCCAGAGTGTGTGTTTTGGAGGAGAGGTGATTTGAAGGAGGGGACTTGATGGCTGTTCTCAGATACTTGTCTGTATCATCAAGCTTGCATCAGCTTCCTGGGGCTGCCATTACAAATGCCCCAAGCTGGTGGCTTAAAATAATAAGAATTCATTGTCTCACGATTCTAGAGTCAAGGGTGCTGATCCTATAAACTGTGCGGGAAAGTCTCAGAGGCGTTTGTTTACTTCGATATGAAGAATTTCTCTCACTTCCTCTTGCACTAACCAGCTAACACTGATCAGACACTTACTATGGTCTAGCCTCTGTACTACGTGTTTCACGTGCTTTGTCTCTCTTAACCCAGGTGTTGGTGTTATCACTGGACTGGATTTTGCTTCGAAAACAAATAGGGACCTCAATAGCAGGGTTAGATGCCACAGATCTTTTTTTTTTTTTCCTGCAGGATAGGATTTTTTTCCTGTAAAATTAGAATTATAAAGTCAAATACACTTGGAAAATGATGAGTTAAATACCTTGAGATAGGTTTCTTTCCTGTAGAATTCTCAGAACCTTCAATCTTCTAGTGGGCATTATGTCTAAGACCGAAAGAGTATATTTTCCCAAATTATTTGATTTCCTTTTTTCAACAAAGCATCTCCTGGAATTATCATTCTAAGAAACACAGAATGGGAAATGTCATTTTGTATTATCTCAGCTTCATGAACATCAGCCATAACTATATTTCTGGAATGTGTCTTTTTTAAAAAAATTTTTTTCGCGGTACGCGGGCCTCTCACCGTTGTGGCCTCTCCCGTTGTGGAGCACAGGCTCCGGACGCGCAGGCTCAGCGGCCACGGCTCACGGGCCACGGCTCACGGGCCCAGCCGCTCCGCGGCATGTGGGATCTTCCCGGACCGGGGCACGAACCCGCGTCCCCTGCATCGGCAGGCGGACTCGCAACCACTGCGCCACCAGGGAAGCCCTGGAATGTCTTTGCTTCTGTTAGAGGAGGAATTATTTTGAACCATGGGGGAAATATCATCAGGGGTCCAACAGACAGAACATTGAGACTTCAACAGTCAGAGGGTTGTTTTACAACTATGCACGATTCCAGGGACTTTCAAGTGTCAGGTGGTTCATGGTACGCCCAAGGCTTAAAATTAGTAACCTAATTGCGGGTTTGTGGGTTAGGGTCTGTGTAGGATTGAATAAGTGGGTGTCCATCCAGTGTCCTTTCTACTCAGCCATGGGTACAAGTACAAACTTTTCAGGAAATGTCCACTCGATGTAACTCATGCTTCGTTTCAATGGGATTTTTGGTTGGTTGTCAAGAAAGCAGTGCCCTGTTTCCCGAGGAGCTGAGTGAAAGATCTCTATCTTTCCCTCTTCCTATTGAAACAAATGGTATTTGGTGGTCACAGATACCTGCTGTTGGGGAAAAGAGTGGGAAAGTGAACAAAGACAGATTCCATACAGACGAACAAAGGCCTTTTACAACTTTTCTTTCTTTCTTTTTCTGCCCCTCCTCTTTCTCTTTTGCCGTTGCATTAATTAGAAATTTAAGTAAATGACATCAGTGCCCCGATTTTTTATATCTGCCAGGAGAACAATTAGGCCATTAGAAGTAACAAATGGTCCGGACTCGTGTTGCCTGTTGAAAATTTTCAAGCTACATTATTTCTGACAAGAAAAAAACAAATAATAGTTGTTTGGGCCAATTTTTACCATAAGCAGCGTCAGCTTCAGCAGATGCAGCCGGGCCGAGGCTTTCTCCCCGCCGTCACGCCTCATTAGAGTGTGCTGACTCTGGTGGGCTCCCGTCCCTTTAGGTAAACAGTTATTTACATGAAGTGCGACATTTTTCTTTGGTGACAATTTCTAATTGTTCAGGCAACCAAGGGTGATATATTAAACCCTCGGAAAAAGGCTTCACCTGTGAAACAAATTACGTGAAATTAACTATCCTTTCAAAAGAAAGGCAAAATTTCAAGATGGACAAATTAGACCCTTCTCAGGCACATATGGTAAGTGTTTCAAACATGTCCCCACTGGTACCCACTCCAGAGAACAATTCTTCATGATGGAGTGTGGAAGACTTCCTGGCTCATTGGGGGGTCCTTTCTATGCCAGCGTTTGCCTGCGATGTGCTCAGGAGGGATCCCGCTAGGGCTGAAAGCTGTGCGGTTCCCCCAGTGTTTGTGGCTTCACTGACTCCGTCGTAGCCTTGGCTTTTTGAGTGTTTAACTCTTTCTGAGGCATATGTGGATACATGGCTCTCCCCGCAAAATCTGCCATCCCTTGCTGCCTTTGCCTGTGATTTCTGGAGACTGAAATGGTCATTGAGTACCTGTGAAAACCCATCAATTAGCCACACCCACATACCCCCTACACCGAGTAGATTGATGCCCCCAGCCCTGAGCAGGGACTGGAAGGGTCACGTGAAATTAATCACCGGCATGTAATTCCGGATGTTTGCTCTGCTTAGGCTACTGGGCTCAGTGCACTGAGAGGAGCATATTCGAAATCAAGGTCAAGTCCCTGCTGGACTGGGTTGCAGAGTGTCTCCCCCACAAATTTCATGTCCTTCCCAGAACCTCAGAATGTGACCTTATTTGGTAACAGTGTCGTTTCGGACGCAATTAGTTGAGACGAGATCATATGAAGCAGAGACTGGGCCCAATACCGATATGACTAGCATCAGACGTGCAGAGGCGCACAGGGAAAACTGCCCCACGAAGGTGAAGGCTGAGATTGCAGCGATGCGTCTACAAGCCAAGGGTCACCAAGAACCCCCGGAAGCCAGGAGAGAGTCATGGAACCCGTTCTCTTTCTGAGCCTCCAGAAGGGACCAACCCTGCAACACGTGGATCTCAGGCTGCTGGCTTCCAGAGCTGTGAGAGAGTACATTTCTTGCTTTAAGCCACCCGGTTTGTGGTGCTTCGTTATGGCCACCCTAGGAAACTAACACGCATACTTTAAACAGGGGTTCCAGGCGGTGAGCAGATCCAGCTGGGCATCTCCAGCGGAAGATTATAACTTCCCTTGGATTTTCAGTCCCTCCAAATCCATCTTTCACATATCAAGTGTCACTCTTTAATATCCTTCTGTGTAGCAAAATTTAAATGAATCTTTCAAAAGTCCCATACAGATCAAACATTTAAAACATGCAAGGTTTTCTATTTTTTAAAACATGAAGCATACTTTTAATGTAGTTGGGATGATTACATGAGCACTGGTTTGCAGCTCCTTTATGAGAAACACCAGCAAATAAAGTCACAAGTAAACAACGATATGACTTTAAACTCGTGTTGCTGCTTCCCTTTGGCACTGACTGACAAATCCGTGATCCGCCTTCTATTGGCCTCTTTGCTGTGGGCCGTGGATGAACCGGGGGGAGACGTGCCCTGGGTGCGGGGTGCTGCTGTCTTCCGCTGTCTCTGCTGATCAATGCCCATCTCATGCCGGATCCTCACTCATTTCGCCTTGACTTGAAAAGTAGTAGCTATAATTGTGTAATTCCGCAACTTACCTCTCAAGTGAAGCAGCTGGGACTCTCTCTGTGAACAGGGGAGTCCTTATGTCTCTGCCTACTTCACGTAACAGTGGGAGCTAGGAGATAAGTGCATCACAATGCTGAACCCGCAGACTCTTCTAGATATGAGAGATTCGTTTAGCATTTTCTGACATCCTAAAGATGAGGGTTCGACGGCTTGGAGATCTCAAGTAAGCTGCTCATGCATGACCACATAACCAAGAAGTAATAGAGCTGAGGTTTGAACCTAGATTTTCCTTAATTCCGGTTCCAAACTTTTGAGGATGATGCACTGTGATCTCATAGTTTTCACTGTATGCAAGAGTGAATCATCATGAAGAAATCTGTTAGTATCTCACCTTTCCAGGACACAGGGAAAAACACACATGGTTATCCCACTTGATGCAGACGAGTTATTTGATAAAATTTAACATTTGATCTTGGTAATGATAACAAGGAGAAAAGGGGAGATTCCTTGAACATGGAAACGGTACGATCGGTAAGATCATCAGCCACTGCCTCCCTGGTCTTATCGGCATCACACCTCCTGCAGTTAGGAACGCCTCCAGATGATCACCATGATGTCTATTGTAGAAGACTATTTTGAGTTTTACTAAAAAGAAATATAAGAAAATTGATGCATAATTACTGGAATGGAGGAGATAAAATTAGCATTGTTTACAGGTGACATAACTATTTGAGAAACTTCAAAGAATCAACTGAAAACATGTTAAAACTACTATGACAATTTTAGCTAACTTTTAGCTAATATTTAACCATTTTCACTAAAAGTTAATTTTAAGTTAATCAGTAGATTTTTATTGAACACAAAATAATCAAAAACATATAAACCATATATTCCCGGCCAAAGATATTATTTGCAATAGCGACAGAAATATAAAATGTCTGCATAAAATTACAAAATGTCCTAGAGAACTATTAAAAATTATAAAACTTTGCCAAGGGACAGAAAAAAAACTTAAATGAACATAAAGAATAATGTTTCTGTAAGAGAAGATTTAGTAGTGCAGATGTCAACTTTCGCCTAATTCATCTACAAATTCAATGAATATCCAATTCTAGTCCCAGTGGGGCTTGGGGTGGAACTTAACAAAATGTTGTTAAAGTTCATCTGGAAAAATAAATGCCTGAGAAGAGCCAAGGAAATTTTGAAAAATAAGAATAATGAGTGAGGACTTGACCTACTAGATATTAAAATACTAGAGAGATTAGAACAGTGGGTTCTTGGTGCAGGGATAAATGGTTCAATAGAACAGAAAAGACATTTCAGAAAGAAACAAAGAATTCACATGTAACAAAGATGACATTTTAGGGCAGTAAGAAAAGGACAGATTATTCAGTAAGCAGTTTGGAGCAACTAGCATATGGAAAAAGAAAAGTTAGATCCCTACTTTAAAATTAGGCTAAATGTAAGTACCAGGAAAGTGACTATTTTAAGCTTTAGAAATGGATCTATATTAGAACCAGAAAAAAAATCTAGGTAAAAGTTTATCTAATTTTTCTGTGGTGAAGGCTTTTGTGAGTGTGGCATCAAATGGAGAAAACAAGAAAGAAAAGTAGATGAATTTGAATTTATAAAAATGTACTTGCAAGTTAAAAAAATGACAAATCACGAAACAATTTTGCAACTGATATTAAAGTTCAAGTGTTAACATCTTTAATATACAAGGAATTCTGCAAATCACTAAGGAAAATGTAAACCAGAAATCCCTACTGTTATGGATTTATCCCTTTACTCACAGAAAGCTCTGTCTCTCTCTGGGTGTCTGTCTTTGTCTCTGTCTCTCTCATTCTCTTTCTGTCTTTGTCTCTTTCTCTCTCTAACACACATACACACACACACACACACACACACACATACACACAAGTATTTTCATTCTGGTGTGATTAAAATTTAAAAAAATGAAGACAATCAATGTGTCTGGCACTGGGGGTCTGGTTATATAAGTTACGGCACATGTATAAGGGATGATACTATACACCCAGGAAAAAGGATATGGTTTGTGATTATTTGGGAAAATCTCTAGTCTATGCTATTAAATATGAAAACAAGGTAAAGGACTGTGTGAGTGTGTTTGTGTATGTGTGTGTGTGCCTGTGTTGTGTGGTTATGTATGTAGGGTGTGTGTGAGAGGAATCAAAGAACATGATTTTCAGTGACTGAATTTGAAGAGAGGAACTGGGGTTGTCATGGGGATAGAAAGGAGGCATACTGTTGAGTTTTCTAATCTTGCCCATGCATTTTGTAAAGGTAAACAGACATTATTGGAGAGAGATTATGAACAAGTTTAGTTTTCTTCTTTACCCTTCCCTGTGGTTCAAAAACTAACAAATACAAATAAAAATTAAGTTAAGAAATAAAATTATGGAAAGAAAAATTTGCAGAAGATTTTTACAGGCTAATTAAACAAAAGAGAAGAAATATAAATGGCCAATAAACATAAAATCTTTAAACTTGATAGTAACGAAATGCAAATAAAATATAGTTTGACTTATACAATTGCATATATAAATTTTTTATTTATAAAAATTTTTTTAACGATAATGTCTGACGTTGGGAAGGTGAAGGGGAATGGTTGCAGTTAAAAATAAAGTATATAATACAGCCTGTCTGGTTAGAGATTTCACAGGGTTTTAAATTCCACCTTAAGTTTCGTCCTATAGAAATAATCATGGATGTTAATAAAGACTTGGCTTCAGAGATTTTTATTGCAGTGTTTCGGTGATGGGGAAAAAAAGAATGTAATTGGCTGTATATTCACAGTACATTCATACCATGAAATACTAAGCAACCACTCAAAATCGTTGTGGAAAACAATTTGGTATATTTAGTGTAAACTGCAGGCAATAAAACAGTCTAAATGGTTTGAGCCAAAGTTTAATTTAAAAAGTGTGAATTCTTGTGGCAAAATTTAGGAAAAAAATGCACAAAATATTTACATGGGCGTTCCTAGATCGTGGGATTGTGAGTGATTTTGATTTTTCTTCTATTTGCATCCGTAAATCCCTGCCGTCTAGATTCTCTGGCGAGTTCCAGGGAATGGGCATCGTATTCATCCTTTAACTTGGCAAAACTTTATTGAACACCTACTATGTGCACTGCTCCACACAGCTCCTGCAGCCCAGGCGTTCACAGTCCAGTGAAGAGGGACACACTGGAAGGACCACTGAGCGAAAATGCACCTCCTGACTCCCACTGAAGACCAGAGGAGGGCGGTGGGCTCGCCTGGGAAAGATCATTCAGGCATCTCCCGAGTTCCTGTCTAAATCTTTGGAATGTTCTCTAATTCTGTCAAATGCAAACCCTACAGGGCAGTGAATCTAGTCTGAGTGACTTCTCCCCCACCACACAGCCCTTTCTGGAGGAAAGTGTCAACTTGTCACACGATGTTACCTAATCTCAGCTTTAGGAGCAAGGGCCGCTCAGACTAGGGCCAGACAGCAGCCACGATGCCACACTCTTGGGCTTGTGAGGCCTCTCCTGGGTTAGGCTGGGGGGGAAAATCACATGAGAGATCAGAGCCAACCCCATGTGCTGAGAGTAATGAGATACAGCCATTCTCCAAGCTACTGGTGATAATTCCATTATTTCCAGATTTCTTCGAAAGGCAGCTAAGGTCTGTCCAGATCTACAGAGAATATTTAGAAGAGAGGACGCTGACCCCCCGGCTCCCGGCACAATGCCTGGTGCGTGGCGGATGCTCAACAGACATCTGCGAACATGGACTGGAGGAGTTTACCAACTTGATCTTGGGCTTGCCCGCTGGACCCAGTCCTCACTGGGTGAACGTCCTGCCACGGTGAACGTCATGCCCTCCACAGGGGGCCGGGACCCTCATGGCCCCGTATGCCTGCTGAGGTTTTCTCCCACTCCTTTGAAAGGTCCTGCTTCCCCTTTAAGACCTACCTCCATGGGTCTGTCCCCTCCCATGTAAGTTGCTCCCTCCCCCTTCACTTCATTTCATTGTCAGTTTTCTGTTTCCAGGATGGGTTATTGCCCCTGTGCTTGACGGTTCCTGGGCCCAGGCTCGCTTACTGTTGCTCCAAGAGTCCCAGAGACTTCCTGTCCAGGCTCGAGCTATTTTAGGCTTTGTGTTTCTTCATGCACCTGTGTCCTATTCACCTGTGTGTAAACACAATTACACAGCAAGATGATGTGCCCTGAAATGATGCACTCTTTCTCCAGACACACAAGCCTTGGGCACACACAGACGCATATACAGAGACACACACAGACAGACACAGACACACACACACACATGCAGACACACAGAGACACACACACACACACGAGTACTTCAATTATTTCACAACTCTAGAGTTGGTAAAACAAACATATAGGAAAATGAAGTTTGTCGTAAGACTGAGGTGGCAGGTGCAGGAAGCAGCAGCCCTGCAGCATTTCTCACCCACCTTCCCCTGGGAGGGTCCCTTTCGGGCCAAACCAAATGAGAGGTCTCAAGGCACACCTAGCACTTTGGCGGCTGGCCAGCCTGGCTCTCCAGGAGGAAAGCCAGGGCATTTGGCTGCCTTGGTCCCGATATCTAAGCTTTCAATAGAATTTGACTGCGTTAAGCGGCTCTCAGCAAGGCACTTGGAGAACGTAGCTCTAACGGCTCAGAGCTGGTCAGCTTCTCCATCTAGTCCTCTCCTGCTGCATAATTGTGACCCGTTTTAGTTTTTATTTTCTTGTTAATTTCATGCCTTATGCTAAATCTGCGTTGAGTACTTAATCTTGTTAAGAAACATCCACAAATATTTATGACTGGGAGACGTTTCATAGGTAATTGCATCCTACCTTTTTCTAAAAATACTTTTATTTTATGCCCTTTTTGTGAAATAATTAAAAACATCATTTTCATTTTGATCTTTGGGGGATTAAAACTGTATTTAATCATGCAATTTTATTATTATTATTTTTGTTCTTGTGTTACAGCAAATGTGCAGTGGTTTTTATCTCCTCTTTGTACTTGCAATAGCATATTATTTGACCATGAATCACTTTAATGGATTGAAACATAAGCATGTGAATTGAAAAATAGATACATTAGTCAAATCAATAAATAAATATGAAAATATATTTCTACGATGAAAAACCATCTTGGCTACTGTGTCCTCCAACTTGGACGGAGAGAGCTGAAATATATGGCCGTAAAATATAGCTTGCCATGTCAACTAGCCAGTGCCTGCAGCCTAAAAGGAATTTTGAGCACTGGGTAAGTAGTATTTCATCAACAAAATCATAAAATAAAGACATTAAAATGAAGGGATGATGGAGTGCCACGGGACGTTTGTAAAATCACCCTTCAGTCTGAGGCTGGAGTAGTTTAGTATTAGATATTGCATACTTTCATATAAATTTGCTTACAAATAGCACGTAAAACAAGCAGTGTTACCAGGCTGGCCCTGTAGCAAATATATTTCTACTATTTTTGCTGGACAAACTTTACTTGCACTCAGTGGTACAGCTGGTGTGGAAATAAATAATTCATCTCTGGTCTAAAAAAGTATGACTATGACCATCTTCACCCAGAGTGTTTGCTAATTAATGACTTAACATTGCTCCTTGTAGCTATTCGAAAGCCAGCTACCCCATTTTTATATACTTCTCCTCATGTGCTGTCTTTATTGGATGAAATCCCCTATTAGTCATAATCAGAGTTCAATCTCTAATTTCATAAGATAATAAAACGGGCTGCAAGGATTATTAGTAGTTACATTGTGTAACTTATCAGTTATTTGTCAGATGAATGTCGGAATATAATTAACATGCATTATTTTAACGAATACAGCTGAGAAATAAGGATTTTAAGTGACTTGCCTTTCTCAGAAACTAGGCACAAAATACAGTAAGGAGATCTGTATTTGCATTTATTTACATAACAGAGTACTTTCTTTTTTGTTGCACATAATATTAGTTAATATCTTTCGATTGCAAATTGCTGCAATTTGTTGTTTGATTACATTTTTACACACATTAATGAGATCAAGCAGCTATAATTAAAATTTGTAGGTTCTATTGGATAGAGGATGAAATTGGATGGGTGGATAGAATAGCTGTGAAATCAGGTAGGAGCATTCTAGAGTCAGGGCTGGATGGTGTTCTAATGTTTTTGTCATCCATGCCTATTTCCAGGACCACCTCAAAGAGAGGGGGGGTGGTTTCCTCCGCTTCCACCAAGCACCACTTCGGGACATCCCTGTCCTTCCACCTTGCCCAGTGGTGAAACATTCTATGGCAGAACCCAGCCCTGTATGATGTGAATGTAGGGGGTAAACTTTTTTAGATTTTACTTCTTTCTCTAGTTTAAAGCACCGTTTTTCTTTTTTTTGCTTTGTTTGTTTGTTTGTTTGCTGTTCTAGGTCCATCCGAACTGCCGTTCACAGCCAGCCAGGGAACTAAGCAAGACCCTCAACTCAGATTTTGATTTATAATTTAGTTTTTCTTCTCCCACAAAGATCGTGACCTGTCCCGGGAGCTGGTCTCTGAGAAGCAGAAGTTGGCATTCGAGGTGCCCAACCTGGCCCTCCCCGGGCTCTTTGGGAGGCAAGGATGCTCTCTGAGGCGGAGGTGAGTCTTGGGGGCTCTGAGTTGGGGTGCAGGTGGGAAATCCTGGGGCCGTGCTGGGAGCTGGAGCTGGCATCCCTACTGAGCTATATCATCTGGCCTCTGGAAACGTGGCTCTGAGAACCCGCCAGAGAACCTTAAGGCTCTCTTCCCTCATACACACATTTCAGCAATTAGAGCGAGGGCAGAACCCGTGAAACAGGAGTCAGGCTGGCTCTGCCCTCCCTCCCGTGTCCGAAGCTGGCCCTTGCCCCAGCAGAGGCAGGAACCAAGGAGCACTCACTGACCACCTGGCGACCAATGCAGGAAAGACATATTTTGGGGGGGTGGTCATCTTACCGCCCCAGATTCACCTGTGCCAGTTTCAGTGTGTACTTTTTATGACACATTTTATTCAGGGTAACTGGTGCGACACTGAGTCTGCTTTATCCTCCGCCGTACCCGCCTTTTCTCCCCTGTATTCTCTGGTTTATTCTCTGTGCAGTTGGTTTTGGTTCTGACGTAGCTCACCCACGTGCAGGTTGCAGAGATGGGTGAATAAAAGTCAGATCCAGTTTGGTGTAATTGTGGTGAAACCTTCGTAGAACATCTGCAAATGCCAGAGTTGCATTTGTGAAATATACTAGCCTATGATTTTGCAATCAGTAGTTCAAACTTCTTTCTTTTCAATTGCTTTTTTTGGGGGGAGGGCAGAGGATACAGAAACTCATTGGAATAAAAATTATTTTTGAATCCCAGATATGTTCGTGCTATTTAAATGCCATATGGGGAATACTGTATGCACATAAACATTTTAAATAATGCCAGTAAAAATTATAGTGACTCATTGTACAGACCACCAGCCAGCTTCAGCTGATTTTGAGCACAGAAATATTTCTATGTAAACATCAGGCCTTATTTAATATATCGAGCTCAACATACTTTTGTCATTAAAGTTACTAATAAATGTGATTTAATTTTTCATGCAGTAAATTGTTTATTGTGCTGATGCTGTGTGCTTGGAGGAGATCTTAGGGTCATTTCTCATACAAAGCACCTTCCATTGACAGAAACGTCAGACTTACAGCTTCAGCTGTATTACTTGTGCCTGAGTCCTCACTCCCTGAGTGTGAAAACTTTATTGCTCATTATCTACTGGGCTGTGATGAAGTGACAGATGATTTATTGGGAGCCAAAAAACTGTGTTTCAACGGCGAACATTTTTATCCTTTTGTACTACAGCCCTGCCGGCCTCCTCTAACTGCCGAGGCAACAAATAAAGAAAGCTCGGGGCTGGAGGGGACGGCGGGTTCCCTCATAAAGGTCCACATTTCAGATCGCACTCTGTTCCTAATTTGATTCAATTCCCCTTTGTTGCTTAAAAATTCAATTTGTTTAATTGAGCTGTTTGACAGTAAAGTCTGAATTCCACGCATTTTAACCATTCATATTAAATTTCCCTCTGTATAGTATTTTATTAATGTGCTTTACAGGCAGAGGCTTAATTTAAATTTGGTGACCTCACAAGCTTATAAAAAGACCTGAATTCTTTTCTTCCCCCCTCAAACCTAAATTAAAATGAATCAGCGCAAACCAGGGGTACAGTTGTGCTTTCTGGACTGAGTTTACGAGTCAAAGAGAGGAAAACGCTGAGGTATGGGAGCATGGAGTGTGAAGGGGTGTGTGTGTGTGTGTGTGTGTGTGTGTGTGTGTGTGTGTGTGTTTTATATGTATATTTTCACATTTTAATAGATGACATAATATTGTGGCAGAAATGAAAGTCTAAATGACCTGCCTTTAACAGTTAAAAAAGCAGCTCTCTATCCTCCATTAAAATGGTAGGTGAGGCATTGTAGAATGGATTATACATTGTCTGCTTTTTACAGGGTTACACATTTATTGACATTTAAAGAGCTGAACATCTTTTCCTTTAGGATTAATAAGATACCCAGAAACCAACATAAGATTTTTAAGGTTTACTAAACTTTAATCTGTAAAATTTAATAGCACTGTCCGAGTCGTTATGTGTATGTAGAACGCTGTGTGCCTTTACAAACACTTTTGAGCAATGAATTATGTTACAAGAATGTGCTGGCTATGTATCATTATGTCCAGGTAAATGCCAGAATGATGACATAATTGGTAGTTGAGAGTAAAATACAAGCCCTGTAAAATGTTACTAAGGTAAATGTGGAAGGCTTGTAATTCATTTATACATAAATATGACTTCCAGGTATTTATTATTTTATGAAATATAGACTAACCGATCTCAGCAGGCATTGTGTTTCTCTCGCCTTTGTTATTTCATTTAAATTGTGACCGTGTCCTGTTTCAAAATTGCTAATTCCTTTCTATTCCACCATTAACCAGCAGACCCCAGTGAATTTCAAGTCTCTTTCCAGGCACTGGAGACTAAGTATTCTGTAAATGCTAAATCCTGAAAGCTGTTCTTAATAAGATCGGGAGCTCACCAATTTCAGACAATGATACATTTATGGCTTTGGATGAAAGGTCAGATGGCTATTTCAGACACTGAGACAGCCCGATTTCATAGTACCCGGCACCTTCAGAAAAGGCATTTTTGCACCCTGGTGCCTGGTACTTCCTGCTAACGACGTCTGGTGATAGTTTGGAAGTCGGGAAGCCCATTTCCCACCTGTGCGCCGCCTTCTCGTCACCATGGGCAACTGTTTAACTTTTAACCCGCTTGTTCACAGAGCCGACATGTGTAAAAGTACAAGGTACCACACAAGGAAGCAGGTCTGGCAACATTTGTTTTACGCCGTTTGCCAGAAGACACATTCCTCGTGCTTTCAGACGTTTTCTGCTGTCCCCAAGTAAGAAGTCATTTCCTCTAAATGGCCACTTCTGCTTTCAACTCGTCCACTTTCAGGCCATCCTGGCCTCTCCAACGTGAACAGGGCATCTTACTAAGAGAAAAAGTCCAGTCTAAAAATGCCGTTGAAAAGGGCTTTTGGGGCTTCCCTGGTGGCGCAGTGGTTGAGAATCCGCCTGCCGATGCAGGAGACACAGGTTCGTGCCCCGGTCCGGGAAGATCCCACGTGCCGCGGAGCAACTAAGCCCGTGAGCCATGGCCGCTGCGCCTGCGCGTCCGGAGCCTGTGCTCCGCAACGGGAGAGGCCACAACAGTGAGAGGCCCGCATACCGCAAAAAAAAAAAAAAAAAAAAAAAAGGGCTTTTGTTTGACCATTCTTTGGGGAGAGTTTGATTATATAAAATTTCATCAAGCCCCTGCTCTGCAACCCAGCCACTCTCTCATCCTGGGAGACAAAGCGCTTTCTAACTGGGAGGCATCTCTCTGCTCACAGTCTTGAGCCGCGGCCTACGGTGAATTAGCCTCAGCATTACTTGGGGTTTCCCTGTCTGCTTTTGGGCCGGGTGACATTACGGAGTGGATGTGGCAGGAGAGACATCTGATGTGACAGCTGCACAGCACATGGCAAGCCCTTGGCCCACTGGTTAATTAATGGTACCAGAGAATAGATAATGAACTCGTCTGGAATTAGCAGTCTTTCCACTAATGGGGTCCATAATTCCAAGCTTGGGGTAACCACCCTGTGGAGATAAAAGGCACTGTGGACAGAGGCAGAGGAGAAGCTCCCCAAGGCAACTGGGGCACCTCCAGGTGAATGGGTGAAATGCTTCAAGCAGGTGTTTGGCCTGGAGGCCTCCCGTGCTCCACAGGAGCAATAGAAAAACACTAGCTTGTCTAACCCTGTGTATTTCCTCATTCCTTGCGTGTATTTAATTTCTTAATTTCTCTTCCTCAGATTTTCCCCCCAAAGGCTACCATCCCAACTTACAGAGTGACAAAGAATGGGATGGATGACTGAGATTTTCTCCATAAATATTCCCGAGTTGCCGAGGGTATTTCATTCTATCCAGAAACTGAGAAATCCATAAAAGACCACAGGTTTTCTAGAAGGCGATCATGCTCTTTAACTGAAAGAAAAATAGCAAACAGACCTTTCAGTATATGGGTGAAATGTGCTATTTAAAGGGAAAGTGAAATTACCTTTATCCAAGCATGTTGGATAAAATTCAAGATGGAATAGCTGCTGTCTACGTCTGCTCTGTTCTAAATAACAAGCTTTTGAGGTCCCAATGCATAGGCAAAGGAGATGAAAGAAATAATGATGAAGATTATGTAGATGGATTAAAAAAAAATTAAAAGACATTTCCTAACCCTCCTTGTAGCTCTCCTCTCAGAACCTTTCTGGAGCAAAAAATCAAAACAGAGAGTGCTAAAGAGTCGACAGTTGGGAGTCTAATTTTTGTGTGGGAGTAGATGGTTAACTGCAGAAGGGGAACATAATTTTTGGACCCTCTTGCCCACCCACTGCTGAATGATCAGGAGAGAAGAAATCAGAGACCTGAGACTTCCACAAACTGGACAACTGAAAACCGACTTTACATTTTTAACCTTCTCAGTGCGAGCACACACCTATGGAGACCGCATAGAATTTGAATTCGTATTTGTTCTGCCATCATCTGAAGCAGTGTTTTTCCTCTTGGTTTGTCTCATGGTCCCACCTCTCCCTCCACCAACTCTAGAAACAAGCTCAGGGACAGAACCGTACTTTACTTTTGTTATAACTCCCCGTGATGGCAGCTTAGCCACCCTCACACAGAGAAGAGCAGTGCGTGCCCTGAGTTTTGCTTCAGTTAACTCAAAAGACTACTTGGAGACGAATGGTCATAAAAGATAAAGGAACCAATTGACAAAGCTAATGTCCACATTTAACACGATTTCTGCATCGTCGATTCCACCTATTTGGACGAGACACAGTGCGAGGCGCCTCGATACTGGACTGTATTAGCTGGCTGAGCAACAGTGGACTTGTAAGTGGGCGCTGCGTCGTGGAGCACAGAGGCGGCAGGGTTGGCAAGGACCAGGGTGAGGTGATGTTTAAGTTGAACCTTAAACAATGAGAAATGTTTAAATTGACAAAGACTGAGAATAAGAGACATTCCGGTCTGAGTGTCTAACTAGGTTAAGAATGACCTCCTTTGGTAATTTGGGGTCAGTAGTATGGAAATATTCTTCCTACATAATAAGAAACTCAATCTAAATTTTAAAGGGAGGTCTCCTTGGGTTTGAGAGCCAGTGAGACCCAGGTTCAAGTTCCAGCTTTGCAATTTCCTAGCCATGTGCCCTAATGATCCTTCTCAGTCCTCTTCTGAGAGATGAGACACAAATACAAGACCTGCTTCATGGGGGTGTAGTGAGAACGGAACACCATGGTGGAGCATTTCCGTAGCTTTCCATGTGAAAGCCTAACACGTTGAAGCTGAAATCTATCATCACCCTTTGCTGTTGATTCTGACCCCACTGAGCCACCACTAGAAACTGTGTTCTTCCCAAATTGCTGGATGCAGCCCGAGTGCCACCAGAAAATTGGCTCGGGGACCAAATAACATTAAAAGCTGGTACCCAGACCTGAAGGTGATTCCCTCTCCTCTTTCATTTTCAAGATAAATTATTTTGTTGTTTTGTAAAAATGATACATTTTTCTTACAAGGAATTAAGACTTTGATGAATTGTACTCCACATTTAGTGGAGTTTTCTTATATCCTTTCCTTTTCCCCCTCTAAGGTGGTCAGGGAAAGGTAAGGGGAAAGAGCTGTAAAAGCTCAGACGCTTTCAGATATTCAATGTATGTATGTTAAAAAAAAGCTTAGTATACATGTCCTTCCGCCTCCTCGTTTCCTACCCAGTTTTAAGAAATTATATCATTTCCATAGTGTTGTCCTTTACTGCATTTTTGTATTTACATCTACTCTCACATTTGTTACTTATCTGCTCTAAAAATGACATCTTTGTTCGCCTGACGTAAAAAATGAGAAAAATAGTTATGTTATACTAGTTTTAACCCACTCTTCCTCTTCGCTACCCAACTGTTGAAACTGTTTTTGTCTTATTATGTGTGTTTTGTTCTTTTATCATAATTCCTACACTTGTCAAAGTTTAAGCTCCAGATCAGTGGCTTTGGTACCCATTGCCCATCCTTTGTCAGCTGTCTTTCTATTTACTCACCAATGGGCTGCCTTTGCTCTCCAGGTGCTTCTATCAGAAAGGCTTATAGAAACCGCATTTCTTGAGTTCTTGAACGTTTGTTTCTTTTAATACTTGAATTACAGTTTGTCCAGGTACAACATTCTTGGGTTAACACTTTCTTTCCCTGAAGATTTGGTAAGTGGACGGTTCTGAGAGCAGGACCCATCTTCTCCTGGGTCCCCAAAGGAATCTTCTCTTGGAAGATCAATACCTTTACTAGCGTGTGTCTCAGTATTGATCATTTCATCATTTTTCTTGGTCCACAGTGTACTCTTTCAATCTATAGATTCAACTTGTCTTTTATTTCTGGAAAGTTTTCTTAAATTGTATCTCAAAGGTTTTTTTTTGTTGTTGTTGTTGTTTTTTCGTTCCAAATTTTCAGCTCTCTGCTTCAGGAATACCATTTATGTGTTTGCAGGATACTTTTTTCTATCTTACCTACATGTTAGTTCCCATTCCTCTTTCACACACCTTGTTTATTTCCATTTTATTTGCTCAATCTCTCATCCTGTCTTCCACAGTCTCTACTGTGCTGTCAGTAACAGATCTTTCTATTGTGTTGCCACCAAAGTGGCCTTCGTTTCTCTGATGGTTTTAGCTTTTCATCCACTTCTTCTCTTCTTGTTTCTTCTTCTACTGTTGCCTCTCTATTTTCTGAACTCCTGTAGCTCTGCTCTGAGATTTTGTATTAGAGAAGTAATTATTTCATTAAATTTTTAACAATTCATGGGGCTTGTTCGGTACCAATTTTCATCTGTTCCATGGAATCCTCTTTTAGTGAGGGTCCTCTATTTACCATTTGTTTTCCTGTTAATTTCCTCCCCCTTCCAGTAGTATTCTAAATGTGTTCTGTGCGTATTCATTTTTTTAAAAAAAATTATTACTCATCTTGGAATGAGGTGAACTGTTCATGGGCCAGCCTCTTGAAGAAGTTTGATGTTGGCAACGGCCAGGCCAGTGATCTGGGAGAGCTGATCTCTTCTTGATTCTTAGGGAAGTTCTTAACACAGTACAGTGTTTTGGCACTTACCTCTCCCCAACCAAAGAGATCAACAACTGTAAGACTGCTTCTAGCCCCCGTCCCCCCATTCTGTCCCTCGAACAGATGGCTTTTCTGCAAATATGGTGAGTTTGTGTGTTTCTTCATTCTGCCTCGTTTCTCTTTTGCTTCTCCATGTATTAATAACAAACAGAATCCGAGAGAGAGTTCTTTACCAGCTGCTAGATTCAGTTCTTTTGTTCTGAACTAGGGATCTTAGATTCTGTCCATCCTGGTATGTTGCCTACTATATAGAGTTGTAACCTGAAAGTTTTATCTGAACTCTGTAGCCACCAGCAGGGGCGTTTCAGATGAGATCACTTTTAAATCAGTGGATTCTGAGTAAGCAGATCAGCTTCCCTCTGTGTGTGTGTGTGTGTGTGTGTGTGTGTGTGTGTGTGTGTGTGGCCTCATCCAATCAGCTGAGGTCTGGAGAGAAAAAGACAGGTCCCTCTAGGAAGAAGGAATTCAGCCTTTGGACTTGAGTTGAAACCTCAGCTCTTCCTTGGGTCTCCAGCCTGTAGCCTACCCTACAGATTTTGAACTTGCCAACCTCTGCCATTCTGTGAGCCAGTTCCTCAAAATAAACGTCTCTTTCTATATACCTACACACCCTATTGATTCTGTTTCTCTGGAGATGCCTGACTAATAGAGCAGGTTTGAGGATGATCAAGGATGTCGCTGTGGTGGGGGTCACCGAATGAGGGGGCAGAAGGGCAGGAGAACTGGGCTCTAGAGATCACCCAGGGCTTTTCAGGCCAGGGAAAGAGTCCAGGGAACTCTCTTCTAAGTGTGATGGGAAGCAAAGCTGTGCTAGGCTGTTGGCAACATTACTTCTGTCCTGCTCTGGCTGCATTCATGCCTTTGGGTAATCCCCTCCTAAGTGGCCTCAAGGTTGGCCACGTGACTTAATTTGGCCAAGGAGACAGTAGCGGGGAGTACATGGGTGTGGGGCTTGTCCTGGCTTGACCTTTGGCACCCTGAGACTGCCCGGCACGAAGCCAAGTTTAGCCTACCAGAGGCTGCGTGGCCCATGGGGCAGAGGAGAACCGTGCCAGCCCAGCCCCTGTCTCGAGATCCCCGGCCTGACAATTTCCACTCAGCCCAAGCTGAGTCCCCAGCTCACCGCAGAGGTCAACCAAGCCGGACCTCACTGGAAGAACCACCCAAATGACCCACAGGATCTTGAATAATAATAAATGTTGGATAAGCACGGCGTTTGGGAGCAGTTTATTATGTGGGAGGTGGATTCACAGCAAACGAAGACGGAAGAGCGGAAGCAGGGGGGCAGCTGGGCCATGGGAGTAACCAGTTGACTGACAGGGCCTTGGACACAATGGCAGCAGTGAGAAGGAGGGAGGGGAGTTGATTCTGCATGCGTTTTTTAAAAAAGTTATCTTATTGAAGTATAGTTGATTTACAATGTTGTGTTAATTTATGTTGTACAGCAAAGTGATTCAGTATTACATGTATATATATTCTTTTTCACATTCTTTTCCATTTTGGTTTATCCCAGGATACTGAATATAGTTCCCTGTGCTAATACAGTAGGACCTTGTGGTTTATCCATTCTCTATATAATAGTTTGCATCTGCTAACCCCAGACTCCCAATCCATCCCTCCCCCATGATTCTGCATGTATTTTGCGTGGGATTTGCTGATGAGCGTGAGAGAGGGAGATGAATCCAGAACAATGTCAAAGGTTTTGGCTTGAGGAGCGGTACGACTTTCTTTCATATGAAATGAAAGTTTCATGGACAAATAAGTTGTGGAAACTCTGGATTACACAGAGTTTAATGACTTCTTTTACTGAGGAAGTTTTCCTGGTATTGAACATGAAAGGTGGGTCATCCATCGTTGAGAAGGCGTAGAACCCACAGGGTTCCTCCAACGTCACTCCTCTAGGGAAGTCCAGGGAGCACATTTGGGACCAGTCACTGGACAGTTGGTAGAAACGGTGATGGTACAGACGACACTCATTGACTGAAGCTGGTCATGGGTCAGGCACACCCCTTCTGACGGCTGCCTAACTAAACTTGTGTTCTCGGAGGTGAGATGACTTATTCGGGTCCCGTGGCTGGTGGGTGGCCCCACCCTACTTTCAACTGTAGCCTGTCTGATGCCTCAGGCTGGTCTTCCTGCTCCTCCACATCCAGTCCCATCGAGAAAGAACTGGGATTCACTGTACTTTCCTGGATGTGATAGATGGGGATGCCTGATACAGCATCAGAGATAGGAGCTTCTGAAAGATTACAAGAAAAACAAATACTTCCTAAATGGGTGCCTTTTCACAAGGGCAGGGAAGTCTGGCAGTAGGCCACGGAATGGTCAGGTGGGTTCTCCTAGGGCTCCAGGCCTCCGTGGGGCACAGGAAGGGTTCACATCCGAAAGGAGGGAAAGTGGGAGGAGGGTGACATGTACTCCTTGCCTCACCTGCTGCTTTTGCCTCTTCCCTTCTCAAACCTAGAGCTTCCCCATCGTCCCCACAATCAAATCCAAATTCTTTATGATGGTGTCCAGGCCCTGGTTTGTTCTTCTAGCTGTCTCAGGCTCTCATGTCATTGCTTCCCCACAGGGACACTCCAGTCCCCCTGGACCTCCTGTGGCTCCAAGACTCTGTATCTCCTTTGTGACCTTCGTTATTTTGCATTTACTATTCCTCCTGCTTGGAATGCCCTTCTGACCTGCTTGTGGAAGCTGAATTATTTTAAAGTCCAGATTAAGGGATACTGTCTCCACATAGAAAACAAACTTACAGTTACCAAAGGGGAAAGCAGGGGGAGGGATAAATTAGGAGTTTGGGATTAGCAGATACAAACTACTATATATAAAATAGATGAGCAACAAGGTCCCACTGTATAGCACAGGGAACTATACTCAATATCCTGTAATAAACAATAGTGGGAAAGAATCTAAAAAATTATATATATATATATATATATATATAATATATATCTGAATCACTTTGCTGTACAGCAGAAATTAATCCAACTTTGTAAATCAACTACACTTCAGTAAAAAATAAAAATAAATGTTACTGCCTCCAAAAGCTTTCCAGGCTATTGAATCAGATTTAACCACTCTCTTCCATTTCAACAGTAGTTTCTCTGTACTCTTACATATTTTGCTTTCTGTCTTTTGACTTTTCCTCCAGTTAGTCTGGTAGGCTAGAAACACTGTGCTATGGGGAGAGTACACAGCCTTGGAATCAGGAAGATCTGAATCTGAGTTCAGGTGCCATCCCATGCTGGCCGTATCACTTGGATGCTATTTAATGTCTCCAAGCCTCAGTTTCCTCATTTATCAAAGAGAGTTAATATTAATACGTACAGAATAGCATCCCATCTGTCTTCTTCTGTAGATGGTGAGCTCTTAAAGGCAGGGATGGCTATTTCCTATTCATTGCTGTATCCTCAGCACCGAGCACAGGGCCTGCCTACACTAGGCTCTGAGTGAACATTTGATGGATGAAGGAATGAAGTTGTGAGATGTTTGTAAGCAACGAAATGGTCATTGACATGAGGTGCTTAGCACATGGCAGGCTTCCACTACCTGGCTGCTGTTATTACTCAGTGGAACGTGACCATTGTACCAACTTCAGGAGTTGTGGTTGTGGAGGCTGGGGAACGAGCCTTGTTCATCGCCGTCCTCTCAGCTAGACCCTCCCTTCCGTGTGGCAAGCGTCCCAGGTCACTGAGTATGATTTTGCGATCATTGCAACTGGAAACAAACCTCAGACAGAAAACAAAACAGAGGAGCTGCCTCCTCTCTTGGAGCTCATGTGTCCACACTGTGACGCTGTGAGCCCAGTGGCCGCGTAACACATATGTTTTATTGCCGAGTAGAGATGGACTAAAAGTTTACGTTAATTGGGCACTTGCTATGGGGTAGTCCTTGTGGGGTTTTTTTTATTTTTAACTTATTTCATCCTGACGACAACCGAGTAGGAAGTCATATTACTCTTCTGGATAAACAGACAGGAAAGCAAAGCACATGGAACTTTCTCAAGGTCACACAGCTGGGAAGGGTGGAGCTGTGATGCAGACCCAGGTGGTGTGAGGGCAGGATGCGAACAGGAGGGACTTGGCTCCTTCGTAGCAGTAGAACTGCGGGAAGGTGTATAACCATTGAGATACATCTTATAACAGCATCTGCCCTGGGAGTATTTGCAAAAAGGACAGTAGGATTCCAAGGGAACAACATTTGAGTGGTGGG
Source organism: Kogia breviceps (assembly GCF_026419965.1). NCBI lineage: Eukaryota > Metazoa > Chordata > Mammalia > Artiodactyla > Physeteridae > Kogia > Kogia breviceps. Next base: position 3,431,619 of record NC_081311.1, read on the forward strand.
TGGGTAAAACAGGAAAAAGCTGGCTTTGGGGTCTGACCTGCCTGGCTTTCCTTGTTATTTGCATGAAGACCTAGGACAAGTCACTTCTCCTAGATTCAGTTGTTTTACTTTAATAAGGGTCCTTATATTATCTACCTAACTGGATGGTGATGAGTTTTTAACGTGATAAGGGTGACAGTTTCTGGTCCAGGTAGGATGTCAATGGAAGTTGGTTCAGTTCCTTCCAAGGGGCAACACCCAGAGGAACCCCAAGTCCTCTGGGAAGTAGTTTTGCCTACACTGGACTCCAACCCTTCCCGATGGAGCTCACTTTCACTTTCTGAGGGGTTTGCAGGATGCTGGAAATAGAGAACAATTACCCGTCTGCTTTGACTTAGGGCAACTCTGCTCTAGCCTCGTGGAGGCTGCCACGTGATGCATGGCCTCTGTCGGTATCATGGGCACCCCTCCAGCTCTCCTCTTCTCACTGCTCAGGCCACTTGACCCCATCCAGTGATCTAGCTCTGTCCAGCCTGGGGACCTGCCTCTACTCAGGGAAGATTCTATATCAACTTCTTGTAGATAAAACGCTTGCAGCTTCTTTGAGTTTCTCTAGGAAAATGGTTCTCAGAGGTTGTTTGTGAATGTGAATTAACCAAAGCACTGGTTAAATGCAAATTATGGGGTCCCCCGCCCCTCCAGTCTCAATCAATAGGTCTGGAGCGAGGGTACAGGCATCTGGGTTTGTAATGAGCAGATGGTCTGAGCGCCACCCTCTGAGAAATACTGCTCTAGATATGAGTGACCCACTTGTCTCTGTTTGTCCGGGACTTTGCACGGTCCCGGGCAAGCCAGGACAGATGGTCACCCTAAATATATGTAAGTTCAGGCTCGCTGGGAATCCTAGGGACCGTCTACCTGGGCTTCAAGTAAGTTCTCTGATTCTCAGTCCCTGCTGCCTGATTTCCTAAGATGACCTGCCATCCAGTGACTGGATGACACGCTCAGCCCACTGATGAGGACTCACGATGGCCAGTGGCTGGACGCCCACTGCCCCTTGCTTACTGGGATACAGCTGTGGCAGCTCTGTCCTCTCCAGGCCCCCTTCTGCCTGCCAGGCTGCACGTGGTCCCATTACCAGCAGGTGGGTCCGGCTCCCCAGCACCTGCCCCACCACGGGCCATGTCGAAGTCCATGTGTCGACCCCTCCAGCTTCCTCTGCCCTCAGCCACATGGGAAGGAAGGACAGCATGACCTTTGCTGCAGAGGACGGGAGCTGAGGTGCCACAGAGCCCTGGTTTTCCAATTTGAGATATTGCTGAGCCTGTAATATCTCTTCCGTTCATTGGAGGAGCCACTGCTCTGCTAGCATCGAATTCGTTACTCATTAAAGCAGTTGGAAGTAAGGCACAGTGTGTCCTAAAAGGTGCTGTATGAAACCAAATTAAGTATATTTCAGTACAAGTGCACTCAGCCAGTTGTCCCCAAGAAAACCTGATAATTAGGACTCTAACTTGATACGATGGTGTAATCTAGCCCAGAAAAGATGCTTATTATAGCCATGCCATTCACACAGGCATTTATGAAAATGTTTCAACTACATAGAAATATTTTAGGAGTGTATAAGTTGGCTCGAAAAATCAGTTTGGGTTGAAGATTGGCATTCGGCATCTCAACCTCTGCCTCCGTAGAAATTGTTACACAGTTTCTTTTTTCTTTCATATTCTCCGTTCTTCCTCTCTTCTCTCTTTCTCATAAAGTCAGTTTTGCTTTTTCCAGTTTCAAGCACAAACTTTGGTGTTCTTCCTTTTCGGGTTCCCCGTGTTAAAAGCCAGCTTTCCTGTGAACAGTCACTGCATCAGTAAGCTCAGGCTCCAGGACAAAATACCCCAGACGGGGCGGCTTAAACCACAGACGTTTATTCCTCGTGGTTCTGAAGGCTGGACATCGGAGATCAGGGAGCCAGCACGTCGGGTTCTGGTGAGGATCCCTTCCTGGCCTGTAGATGGCCATCTCCTCTCATGGTGGAGAGAGAGAGAGCAGGAGGGAGCTCTCTCCCGTCTCTTCTTCTCAGGGCACTGGTCCCATCATGAGAAGCCCACCTTCAGAGCCTCATCCAACCCCAGTCACTTCCCCAAGGCCCCACCTCCTAATACCATCGCATTGGGGTTGGAGCTTCAACACAGGAATTGTGGCAGTGGCGCAAACATTCAGTGCACAACAGTCATGTTTTCAAAAGTGCCTCCCCCAGTGTGTTCTAATCTGCCCGGGGTAAGTGACGGCACATCCAAACGAAAGTATCCGCCCTGTAGATACAGAGACACCAAGGGCAAAAGACATCCATCCCAAATGCCACAGGGCTCTTTGTCATGCATGTGTTGAGGCTGGACCAGAGGCTGATGAGCAAAGCAGTGCTGCCCTGAGCTCTTCTGTTTTCTCAGCTCTAAGGACACCATGTCAACTTGTGTACCAGGCAGTCCCGAATGTGGCCACAGCCCAGAGGGTGGGGGGCCTGCTTGAGCGGTGGCAGAGGTCAAGGTGGACTTGCCAACGTGTACTCGGTTCCTCCCTCCATGCCTGGGGCCTCCCCCCACTGTTCTGTATTCCCGATGATTCTCGCATCTACAGCTATCTCCACGTTGAGAGATCAGCGTGGGCCCCCTTAAAATATCAGACCTCACTCAGGACTTTTCTGAAAACTTGCCACAAAGCCGTAAAGTTTCCTTCACAGAGTTTGTCACTCTAAGGAGCCTTGGAGCATTTTAAAATTCCCATATGTAGACATGCGATTTTCTCTGATTATTTAGGAAGCAATGAACCACTAGGCAGTGTATTAAAATGGTCTTCAAGTGGACCCCACCTGAAAGGGGACCCCTGGCACTCAGGCTTGGGGATGCTCGGCCTTCTTCCACGGGGTCCTCAGAAGTGTCAGCAAAATCTCTTCCAAGCCAGCTCCTCATGCCCCACTCCAGTTTTCTTCCTGTGTCCCCCTGACTCTTCTGGCCCATGACAGATGCCGAATTCACCACCGACAGCAGTGTCCAAGCATCATCTATGTGAAGATATCCTGAAACCAGTGCTGGGTCCCTCCAAAGCAGCAAGCACTCAGCTGTTTGCATGTGGACTTCTGTGCTGGGTCTGAAGCTATAGTATGGCTGGTAGGTGGCTCACAGGCTGGTGAGAAAGGAAGACACACCAAGCTGGACTTGTAGGAGAGTGGGACTGGTCCAGACAACAGATGCACAGGTGCAAGAGAGCGTGGAGGAGCAGGGGACATGACCAGTCCTTCGTTTGGCAGCTAACTGGCATCACCGGCTGGGCACACGGGAGCTCCAGCCGAGCCATGCAGATCCATCTAATGGGAGGCTGGCCCAGCTGGTCCAGGCTTCCAGTACATTGAGTCTCACTGGGGTCGGCCTCGTGCCCAGTCTGCCGTATTGAAGCTGAACGGGCCCCAGCCGGTCTTGCTGCGAAGCTGAGCCCAAGGCAACGGCTACTTCGTGGTCCTCTCTCAGCTGGACCGAGTCCTCCTTCCCTCGCAGAGAAGAAAGGCCAAGTCAAACTCAGTCTTGGTCCCTGGAGAAGGAGAAAATGAAAAACCCAAGAGGTAAGAAAGTCTGTGGTCTTAGGAGGGGTCAGACCGTGGTGAGAATATCGCCGCTTTAGGGCTTGATCGGAGGATGGCTTCCTGTGATGATCAGCAACGTGAGTCCCTTGGTCCCCGCTAAGCGCACCCGGGGGGGAAGGAGGAGGCCATGTTGCAGGTAGAACACCAGAGCCGGAGGCCGACTTTCTCCGGGGGCTTCCCCTTCTGGGCTTTTCCGAGAGGCATCTGGGCACCTGGTAAAAGAGAATGTCCTCTGGAAGCCCAGGGTTTATTGACAGAGGAAAGCAGGGTTGGGCGGGAAGGATGCTGTGTCCCTGTCACTCTGTATCAGGCCTTTTCACAGGAAAACACATTGTCTGAGCACAAAGGACCTGATGTGTTCTCAGTTGCTATTTATTATATTTGAAAGCAGTTTTCCTGTTCTAGTCCTAGGTGCCCCTGGTCGATTAGAAAATGCATAAATATTGGTCATTGTAGGAACACATTTTAAAAATTCATTGACTGCAGCAATTCACCCAGAACTCTGTGCCCAGCTTTCACGCACGAATCTGGTCTAAATTGAAATGCCTCAGCTCAAAGTTGCTCTAAAGCCGCTATGAATTATTGTAATGCCAACTCACTCTGTATTTGTGAGCTTACATCAGAAGGACCCACACACTGTATTTACGATAGTTTTCGTGCTTTTCTCCTTGCGTGTGTTTAGTAACAACAGTCTCCTTAAATCGTAGTGGCAGATCGCCAGAGGAAAGAGAGGCGTTAATGAGACTTGGTGTAAATGGAAGGAGTGCAGGACTGACAGTTTTCCGTAGTGTGGTTGGCACTGGATCGAAAAGGCAGATCCTGGCAGGAGGCTGACCGACCGCCTTAGGTAATGATGTAAGCGGAGTCCTGGGGAAGATTCCAGGACCGCTGAGGAATCGCACTGGCCCTGGGGACGCAGACGGAGACCATGGACTCCTCATCACTCCAGGCTCTCAGGTGAAATATGAGAACAGTGACAAGCAGACGTGCATGACACCCCGGTGATAGGACACCAGGGTGTGCGAGGAGCTGACCCAGGGCAGGGTACTGTGTTCACCGGGGAGGTGGAGAGAGCAGCTCGGGCTCCCGGGAGCCTCTGTGTCTTTCAGGAAGGATGTTTGCAGAATACATTGATAACTTGCCATTTTTTTACTGGAGTCTAGTTGATTTACAGTGTTGTGTTAGTTTCAGGCGTTACAACACAGTGATTCAGTTATACATACACTTATATTCATTCTTTTTTAGATTCTTGTCCCATGATGGTTATTACTGAATACTGAGCAGAGTTCCCTGGGCTGTACAGTAGGTCCTTGCTGGTTATCTATTCTATATATAGCAGTGTGTATATGTTAACCTCAAACTCCTAATTCATCCCTTTTCCCCCACACTTCCCCTTTGGTAACCATAAGTTTGTTTTCAAAATCTGTGAGTCTCTTTTTGTTTTGTAAATAAGTTCACTTGTATCACTTTTAAAAATTAGGTTCCACATATGAGTGATATCATATGATATTTGCCTATCTCTGTCTGACTTACTTCACTTAATATGATCATCTCTAGCTCCATCCATGTTGCTGCAAATGGCATTATTTCATTCTTTTTAATGGCTGAGTAATATTCCATTGTGGGACTTCCCTGGTGGCGCAGTGGTTGAGAGTCCGCCTGCCGACGCGGGGGATGCCGGTTCGTGCCCCGGTCCGGGAAGATCCCACATGCCGCGGAGCGGCTGGGCCCGTGAGCCGTGGCCGCTGAGCCTGCGCGTCCGGAGCCTGTGCTCTGCAACGGGAGAGGCCACGACAGTGAGAGGCCCGCGTACCTACCGCAAAAAAAAAAAAAAAAAAAAAAAAATTCCATTGTGTACATGTACCACATCTTCTTGATCCATTCCTCTGGATGACTTGCTATTGTTACAGAGGTCGTCGCTTTCACCCTTTGGATTCTGGGGTGTGAGATGGCCTTTGGAACTTTAGGTGCTGGTTTTCCATTGATAGCTTATTCGTGTCCTTTACTAGTACTCTTTTCTCTTATTCAGCCGTTTCTCTACTCAGTGGCATGTTTTTCAGAAAACAGACAATAAAAGGCTAAGTCAATCCTGTCACTTGCGGTGAGTCTGTGGATAAGCTGGGTACAGGGGGAACCTGAGTTATTTGGTTGATGGAAACTTTGGAGAATCATCTTTTCTATCTAGTGGCCTCTGCTCCTCTGGCAGCTGTAGGACAGATTTCATTTTCTCCTTAAAGCCAGAGCTACACTCCGGCTGGTCCTATTAACCACCAAGAAGTGGGAGACAGGGTGAAGTGGAATACATTTACACTCCATCGCCACAAAAATAAAACGTCACTTCCCAATGTCTTGGAGTATAGGCAGCCAGAGTCAAGAATCACTGGAGATTTCCGTATCATCAATGGAAATGCAAGACCTTTGTCCCAGGGAAATACACGAGGACAAAGAGGGGCCCTAAGGAGTACATGAGCGTGGGAGCTTGTGGGCACCCGAACCTCCTTAGCAGAGTTGATGTGAAGATTGAAATTTCTGTATTAGCAGTAGGTTGTCAACATTCAGGAGATGAGAGAAAAAGAGAAAAAAAAAATCCGTTCCCGTTAGCAGTGACAGAAAGTCACCTTTCAGACTTGCCTCCTGCCCAAAATAGAAAACAATGAGATGTGGCCAGCATGGGACAGATGCGTTCACGCCACCACCTCCTACGAGGTTTACCTGGGAAGTAAGGAGTTTCCATGGGGTTTGCTCCATGCTTCTTGTCGTAGCCCATAGATCACGTTGAGCTTATGGAAGACTGAATCAATTTCAGTTAGTGTTAAAAATTAGTTCAAGACCATTTTGGAGAAAAATAGTCCTTTTCTGCTATTTCCTACTAATGACCTGACATCTGAGTAGCAATCTTTCTCTTGCTTATATTCCTTGGCTCTGTGAGAAACTTCTCTAATGGGCTAGATTGAGCATTGTCACCCTTGAAATTAAATGCTGGTGTTTAAAGCTTCATTTTTATAAGAAGAACTTGACATTAATAATTTTTATACCTTTGATTAAATAACTAAAAATACATTATTATTGGGTTAATAATTACTCTAGATATGTTCAGATTTTTGACTATTTCACTGCATTATTATGGCACAGAAGCAAAATTTCACTCATATATTTGACTTAAATGGCAGTCTTTAGGGATTTGAATCAGAAATTATAAGTTCTACTGCAATTTACATGTTAAGTTCTGTAACCCCGTGATAGTTCAACCATTTGTTAAAAAAAACAGTAGGTGGCCTGTGGTCTGATTTTCAATGAATAATTTTATTTTACAACCAGCACAAGGTCCAGCTGAATGTTTCATTACATTAAAATTTCACCGAGTGACATAAACCTTGTAATTAAAAAGCGCTAACGTTTTAGAGTGCCCAGATAATTTTGGAAAACATTGATACATTCCTTCAAGATGTGGCTGGGCTAGAACTACAGAAATGTTGTTGTCACATCACATCCTTGGATATTTTTTCATTTAGATTGCTTAAGCTGTGATTCTTTTTTTCCTTTCCCAATGAGGAATCAAAGAATTCAATGGAAATGAGGAATTATGTGATGACTGATCACCCGACTTTTGGAACATATTCCAAAATCATTTAAACATGGTTTTATGTTTCTGTATTATAATTCATTTCTGTTGGGTGCTTTTTAAAATTATTTTCAAATAGCTCACAATTTAGTACTGTTGCCTTGTTAATCTCACATTTGTTTAATTAGTAGTGCTTCTCTGGCATGCCTTAATGAAGGGTGGAAACCAGCATTACATAGCAGTCACCTGTCTCTTGCAAGAAATCCCAGAATTACCCATGCCATCCGAGATCCCAAAATACCCATCTTGCCCACGGGCACCCGTAGGGTCTGCAATGTACTGACATTATTCTTAGACACACTGCCTGGGACTTCTAGGAATGGTGTCCCAGCAACGACCAATCAGTATCCACCTATGAACCAGCGCCACCGTATGCATTGGGGCAGGGACTACTGCTTCTGGGAGACATTGAAAAACACACACATTACCTTCTGTGTTCCAAGCAGAGGGGGAATGAAAGAGACAGCCAACAATGCCACCTAGCCATTCACAAGTGGAGAGAGCTCCTGGGAACACGAGAAAGTACCACGCAGGCTCAGAAACACTGCCTGCCCTTCTTTGTGGGCCTGGAAAAAGTCTTTGAGTCCCCCGTCTTTGGGGACCAGACAGAGGGGGATTTCCTGGTGAGGAGAAACCTAGACCTTTTGTGTCCTTGTAGCATTCTTCGGATGTTGTTGTCTTTCTTGCTTTGTATTTGTGTATACATTGGTGTGTGTGTGTGTGTGTGTGTGTGTGTGTGTGTGTGTGTGTGTGTGCAGCAAGAAGAATTTTTTCCTTAACACGATCTGAATTGTTCATACATGTGGCCTGGGGCTTTTAAAAAGGAAAAAAAATAGATGTACACATTGAGATCTGTAGATAAAAGCTCAGAGAAGCTGTAGCATTCACTCTGCGTGGGCGAGTTGCCCTAAATAGGCTCTTTCTCCAGCACGTGGTGGAACACGCTCAGTGTATCCACCTGTACAGTGCCTGTCAGCTTCTCTGTGTCTCTTTACCATGTGCTGTCCCCTGACCGCCACTAAAGTGCCACTGATTGGGCTGTGGGTAGCAACAGGGAAGTCAGAAGAAATTAGAAAGACATGGATTTCCACCCCGGTAGAGACAGAATGAGCCACTTGATTTAACCGTCGCTGGAGGTAGATCAGTGGAAAGCGGCTGCGAGCTACACCGGGCGAGGTCTGGGACTTTGCTCTTTTACCAAAAGGCAAAAGAACAAAAGTGGTATCTACCAACTGAACAAAAAAAAGAGAGAGGAAAAGCAGCTCAGATCTGGTGCCTTCCTTCCCGGCTGTAGAGACACTCCTTTTAGATTTCCCTTCTATTTCTTTGAGATGTTTGGTGGTGAATCCATGAATCCTTTTTGAAAGACATTTTTCTGTTGAGCCTTACCAAGCAGGAAAAAACAAAAGCATCGAATATTAACATACAGCAGACAGTTTGAGTTCTTTGAGATGAAAGTCTTCAGAATATGGGAGAAATACCTCAGAAATACAAGTGTTCTTTTTTTTTTTTTTTTTTTAATGGTAAGAATGAATGAAGGGAAACCTCTGTGTCTGGTTTGAATCTGAAGTATCAGGGTCAAGTGTCAAGGCAAAGTCCCTCAAAGCAATGGGTCGTGGACACAACCTGAACCAGCCCACGAGAACAGTTATTAACATTTAAACGAGAACGTTGTAGGGAGAAGTGCGGCAGCCGTTTCGTCCTATTGAGTGAAAACCCACTATGAATGATGATTTCACAGGAAATACCTTGAATAGACAGTGGCACCAAAATACTACATTCTGGAACAATCCTGTGCTATCGTAACTAGGAGTTTTCCACAACTGAGATGGGCAGGTGGTCTTAGGAACATCACGCAAACTTGTCACTTTCATGTTTAAGCATTAAAAGTTTTTTTTTTTCCCATCACTGGAGGTCTTCTCCATTTGAAACCTGTTTTTCTTCCATCCTGTCTTTTTTCTCTCCATGTCTTTTGGGTAGATTCAGTCCTCTCTAGGGAAAAACAACAGACATTTCGCACAAAGGGAAATGAGGGGTGGGTGCTGTCATGTGAATACACACCCAGCAGGTCTGGGGAAACCTGTGCCTGTTCTCAAGAAAGTGCCTTTGGTCCATCTACGTTTGTACCGGGGGCAGGTTCTGTCCCTTAAGGAGTCTTCATGGACAAAAAGAACATATGACCGTTTGGACAAGATGCAGATCTAGTGAAATTTTTCTGACCATCATCAAGACAATGAGGGCTGTGCCTTCTGCACAGATACACTGATTCAAGGTCGTCCGCATGAGACTTTTAGCCCATTTTCTGTCAAAGTCTTTTGGCTACTTTGTGGGTCCAGGTGACTGTGTTTTTTGCTTACCCAGTGGTGTCCTTGTCATCGTGAGTAACAGTTCCTGCCCAGAGAGAGGAAATACCCTTGAAAGACGACAAAATCTTAATAATACCATTGAAATGTTCGCCGACTGGGGAATATTTTGTGAAATTGTTCTTTTTTTAAACTGAAGTGTAGTTGAATTACCACCACACAGCAAAGTGATCCAGTTATACATACATATGTATATATAGAGACACATTCTTTTTTAATAGTCTTTTCCATTATCGTTTATCAAATTGTTTTTGATCAGTCGCTTCATGATTTAAAAAAAATGTTGGCCAATAAGGAACAGTGAATGACTATAATACTCTAGAATGCTGTATTTATCCTGTGTTTATATTAAAGGCAGGCTCAATTTAGGACTTGGCTGTTTCTAGTGAGAATTTTCCTTGAGTCCTGTAAACATTTCCTTTTCCATATTTTTCTATTTTCCCTCCCTTCACACTTTCCTTCCTGCATAAAATTAACCAAAGCTAAGAGCCAACAGATAAATGAACCATCCTTACAGAGACGTACTAGTAGTATATTAAATTTGAGGCAAGTCCCCCCAAACGTTTACATCTTGTCTGAACTGTTTTCCTAGTGCAGAATATTCAGAATATCGAGTAGTTAAAAGTCCCAAATAAATAATAGATGACTGTCATAGGTGCCTGAGAGACGCTTTATGTAAATCACCACGCTAAGGGTTTGAAGCTTATGTAGCTTCCGCAGAAAGGACAAACACACACGCAAAAGTAAAAAGAAAATTAATTTTAAAATATATCGGCAACTTTAAGGGACTATGTATTCTCTCTGTTTCATCTATATTTACATAGAGCATGAGGCCAATCCTGAAGGCTTGTGCGAGTTACGTTAAGTGGTGGCTTAGAGGGAAAAATAACCCTCAAAAACTGTGCGTAAATTGTGAGACCTGCACAGATCCCAGGCTCCGTGGCATGACCCTGTGTCCAGGAGATATTTCTGTTCAATTTGGCTGAAGCTTTCTTATAAAAATGCTTCTTTAGTTTCACTGTGTATCTTTCCTAGGAAAGAAAAAACCCTCTAGAGCAAAAGAGGTTTATCTCAATGCGTTTTGAAACAGTTTTGGTTCTGTAGTTTCTCTGTGGCTATCTGCCCTCCCACACCTGCCCCCATTCGATTCTCCCCGAGGCTAACAATTTTATATCCAAAGTAAATCTGGCTAAAATTAAGAAACGGAGCATACAGCTGCCCTTACTTGTGGCCCACAGATGTTACCAAAATCTGATTAAAAAGCCCTTAATCTCCTGCTGCACCTTTTCATTAGTGTAATAATCATTTCCCCCCCACATCTAGCAGAAGGAGGAGAGGAGGTTTTGATCATCGGCATCCTTGCAGACGTGTGTGGATCCTGGCGGGGAAAATGAGGGGTTGAGGTAATCCATGTGCTGAAATATTTTTGCTTCTTTTTCTAGAAAATGTGCAATTTGGTCAGGCAGAAAAAATTGAACAGAGCCTTCCAAGCAATAAATCACTGGATTGCTGGTGACATTCATACAATGCGGATATAGTGTTAACTGTATGAGTCAGCCAGCCCCCCCTGCACCCAGCCTGTCCCTAGGAGGTGACCTTGTGACGGTACGGTAATCAATCATCCTGGCGTAGGACACACTGTTTTTGTTTAATATTACACTATTGGAATATATAGTAAACAAAGTGTGAAGGAAATCTGGAGTGCGCGCACTGTATAAGGGGCGCTGAAATATGGTTGCTGCCTGTGGAGAATCCCCCTAACTCCCTGCCGCCCGTGAACCAGGAGTTTACCAACTTACACGCCGGCCACATCGGCGTCTCCGGGCTGCTGTTCCTGGTGCGGAGCGCTGAGCACAGAGACAGGAGTTAACATTTGAAGGGGAGTAAAACCAGAGCTTGGCGGAGACAGACTGGAGACACAATTCACAGCCCTCCTTTGGAAGAGATTGTTGAGGCTCCTCTCTTTATCTTTTTTCTGGTTGTTTTTTCACACTTCCCTTTAGTAGTTTTCTGACCGAAAGACTTGGAAAGAAGGGAATTTGAGACCAGAAACACAAATTCAGGCATACATCTCCACAAGTCCGCACCCCCCAGAATATTCTGGAAGGGAAATGAACCAGGAACTGGGTTGAGTGTTTTGCGCGTTAATACAGGCCAGCTCCTCCAGACCTCATGCACTCCGTTCGGAGAATCGATTGTCTTTAAAGTGAGTTATACACACATAAAGCAGGGACACAGAAGTGGGAACACGGGACCTTTTTAACTGGCAGGCCGTTATTTTCTGTGTGGGCTGCTCCCCGGCCAGGCGAATGCATGACGTTCGTTGCTGCTGCTGAGACCCAAATTTTATCAAGGAGATTTTCAAAGAGAAAGAGGTTTAAATAAATTACTCATGAAAAGTAAAAGGAGCCTCTTTGTTTCTCTCAGTCGTTCAGCATTTCCTCCAGGTGTCAGCCCTTTCGGACAGGATGCTGCACAATGTATTTTGATTCTGTCTGTTAAGAACACACCGACACACCTTCCTTAAAAAATCGTGGGATCAGATTTGCTTGGGATGTAATGTCATCAGTGCGGATTTTGAGCCTAAGTTAAGGGGAGAATTGGACTCTAAACACACGTAAGTGGGGAACTTTTCACAGTCCGCCGAAGGGGCGCGTTTCAGTTCACATCGCGTCCAAACAATTCCCCCCCCCCCCCACGTATTGGAGTTTTCCCTGTTTTTCATGGAAAATCAGCAAGTCAGAAACAGTCAGCTGATTTTTACAGTGTGAGTTCTGGGGCCTCTAAATGACCGTGATAATCATACAATCCAAAGGAAAACAATGGTGGATTTAAAATCAATGTCGTGAAATGTATTCAGAAAGATCGACAGCCACACATTTCCCACGTGGGCATGGAGCTCATTTTAGTCGCTGGAAATGAGGTGCCAGGATGTCACGTTCAAGTCCTCTCGGAGCCCTCGGTGAGCAGCAACGCTCCTGTGGAGGCGGGGCGGTGAAGCCCCTTCCTGCCCGGGACTCGGGTGGGAGGAGAGGCCCCCCGCGGGGGTGTGCTGGGTCTGACCGAAGCCGGGAGCTGGTTGGACAATGCTAAGAAAAGTCTGGAGAGAGGGGAAATCAGAGGCCACATGCGTCCATGCAAACAGCCCTATCCACTGCACGAGACTGGCTTGGCTAGGTCAGGGCAGGTCCCATACTGACTTGCACAAGTTGAGGTGGTTTGGTCAGCTTTTGACAGCAGGTCAGCTAAGATATGGTGTGTGTGTGTGCGTGTGTGTGTGTGTGTGTGTGTACGCGCATGTAAGTAAAGCTTTTATCTAGCCAGAAGGGAACCCGACTTCAATTTTATATCCAGCATCCTTAGAAGAGGCAGCACACACAGATCTTCCAGAAGGAGGGAGGGATGGAGGAACATGGCAACAGGGATAAATGATGCCTTGTCTGGGACCAAAACTGCCTCCGGGAAGCAAGGGCAGAGACTGGGGAACAGAAGGAAAATACGTGAGGGGCAAGGACACGCACATGCACATGCATGTGTACACACACACACTGGGCACACACACCAGGCATATTCATCATGTACATACACACCGTGAACACACAAGCATACCAGGCACACACATACACACCATACACACACACACCACGCACACATACACACCAGGCACGCACATCATGCACATACACACACACACACACCATGTACACACACATACCATGTACACACACATACCTGGCACACATACACACCATACACACACACACCACACACACATACACACCAGGCACGCACATCATGCACATACACACACAAACACCATGTACACACACATACCTGGCACACATACACACCACACACACACATGCCATGCAAGCATACACACACCAGGCACACACATATACCACGCGCACCCACATACCATGCACACACACACACCATGCACCCACATACACAAATGGCCTACTCTACACTGAGTAGAGTTTCTCAAGCACAGTCCCTGGCACCCGCAGCAGGTGTCCCCAGGGGCAGGAGGAGCTGGCGCCTGCCTCTGCGGGGCCAGGAGAAGACACAGGAGACACAAATGACCCCTGCTTTTTTTTTTCCTTTGTGATGATCCAGGAGCCCCAGTAGCAATGCTGTGTCCAACTTTGTGAATTCGAAACATTAAAAAAAAATCCATGGTGAGTCAACATGTGATCTTCCAAACTGTCTTTGAGGAAAGAAGCCCACGAAATGTTATAAAGTTTTAAGTAGTAAAACCTCTTGAAAAGCTCTCTCACTTGGAATCGGCAGTATTTCCATCCTTTCCTTATTGAAATATGTGTTGTGGTGTGCTCTGTACTTGCAGCAGGAGATTTTATCGCCTCTCTGACTAATCAACTCCTTCATAAGCTCTATGGCTATTTTAAATATGTTATCCTTCCTGCCTTCAGCACTTTTTTCTTGTTGCTCAGCCTTCCTGGGGCAGAAGTTGTTCTAGGTATCATGCCTCAATATGCAATACTATTCTTGAAAAAATGCTACTGTGCCCGCCCCCCCCAGCAGGGGAGAATTGAGAGCAAGTGGTCTTAATAGGCAGCAAGAAATCTACAGACAACTGAATCCAATTTGCATTGCTTTAGCTGTGCTAAAATTATAGTCTCCAAAGGATAAATGCAAAAAAACCTGGTCTATCTTTGTGTGTTTAATTATCTGACTTTTAACTAGCAAATTTATAATTGCTACAATGAGCATTTAAAATATTTTGGGCAAAAGCGGTGAGCGTTTTTCAAATTACTGATAAGAAGACTATTTGAGCAAATCAAAAAAAAAACCATGAAAAAGTAAGACCATAGAAATTCATTTTCTGGGCTGGTTAAAATGAGAGGTAACAAATTATTAGCATCTTGTTGTGATTCTGTTTAATCCACCGACATTCCCAGAAGTCCCATACTTAATATAAATATGTTTATGTAGTTTTTAGAAACAGAAAGTTAAAGTCTGAGACAGAATACCGTCTCCTCTCACTAAAGGATATGCATTTAAATTATAGTTGAAACTGTACAATATTCATTTGAAGGTCTAATGTTATATCGAAAAAGGAAAATCAAAATATCAGCTACATTGTTTAGCCTGGAAATTCCTCACAAACAATAAAAATGGAGTATCTATAAAAGATTTATTGCTTTCAACCTTAAGGGGAGAAACAAACATTATTCTTCAAATTTGCTTTTCCTTTAAAAGTGTGGAAGGACTGGCCTCCTGTACAATGCCACTCCAGAAGCAATTTATTGATTTAAAATAATAGTAATGTGCACTTTTGAATCTTACCTCCAAAGACCTTGAACATGAAATATTCCAAACAAAACATCAAGAAGAGACGTGTTACTCAAGCAAAGCAATTTGTAAATTTGCTTCCAGGTTCTTTTTTTTTTTTTTTTTTTTTTTGCATGAGGGGTGCATTCTAAATATCTCTCACAAATGTTTGTTCAAGAAACACAATGCAGACTTTGGTCAGTTATGTCTCAAAGAACACTCACAAATTAAGTACTTTGTACAATAATGAAATATTTGTTCGTCTCAGGTAGTTGGCAAAAAAAACAGAGCCACATGTTTAGAGGTTGTACTCTTTTGTTTCATCAATGCTATTGTCAAGCCTGCTGTAATGCACCTTTGGAAAGAAAAGAAGAGGCCTGCAGAATTATTTATTTTGTATTAAGAAATACATTGATAAGCTTTATCAAGTATCCCATTTTCAACAGTTTTTCTAAATGTCAAAGATATTCTTTTTGCATTACATAAAACGGGGGAGAGAGAGAGAGAGAGAAGTCGCCTGACAGGTTACCTGGAATTCAACATACAAAGACTCTCAGAGCCGTATGGGTTTCTTTGCAGAATCACATTACCTACCTATTGCAAAGCTTCAAATCTTTGGGGAATGTTCATTTTCGCTCCCGTCCTGTCGCTGGGTCCCACCTCCTGGAACAATAATGGGTGTCAGGTAGAGTTTGGACGAGAAAGGATTAAGCTATCACCCCCCCTGCTGTGTGTTAATTTATTGCTTCAGACATTTTCATATCTCATTCATTTTCACCCACTCCGCTGCGGCTGCACAAAGTTCTCGGGCTGTGCCGGTCCAAGTGGCCCTGGAGTGTGGATCCCTGGCGCCGGGAAACGGCTTTCTTCACAGCACACGGCTCAGGTACGACCCTCTCGGAGGGCACAGCTGAGCTCGCCCCCAGAGCAGGGAATAGGCCGCGGTTCCCGGCACACACGCCGGCCCCGGCAAGACGCTTAGGTGTGACACCAAAGCCCAAAGAGGGGCTTTTCACTAAACAAGAAAGGAAATTGTGATGCTGCAGGAGATCCCAGGGCTAGACGTCCTTAAGAAATGGTGTGATTTCCTCAAGAAAATACAGGGTCTCGGCTGCTTGGAATTGACATCAAAAATACCTTTTCCCTGGTTTTGTTTGGCGATTATGTCGGACCTGCTGGAGGAGAGGTGTTCGCTTCTGTTTGTAAAGGACGCCCAGTGTTTCTGTCTCTCTCCAGCTTTGCCCCAGGCTCAGCTGCCTGTGTGGCTGAGATGGAGGCAGAGGCAGACACCCCGGGCAACAGGGGAGGCCTTGGGGAGGGGACGGAGCTGTGTGGGGTTCTTCTGCTCTCTCAAAAATCCTCTAGGCCGATCTGGACGGCTACGTGGGACCAGCGAAGGAGGAGATGGAGGCGAACGAGAGAGGCGGTGGAGCCCAAGTCCCAGGCCGGGAAGCCTCGGGGGGCCATTTGTGTCTTGAGGAGGAGGATGGGCACCTCCTGTCTGTCTGACTCCCTTTGCACACAACTCCCGGGGAAACAGAGCAAGCTTTCGCTAGAAGCAGCTGGTGAGGCTCCTGGCCAAGGGGACAGGCTCCCTGTGCAGAGGGGGCCTCACGGCTTCTGAGAATAATCACAGGGGCGATGCTTTTTGTCCCGTCAGCACACCTCTCCTTCCAGACTGATCCTTACAACTCACCTGGGAGAGCTAGGTTGAAAGTCTAGCTTGGTTTTATATCGAAGGCTTCTATTTAAAAAGCTGGCAGATAACGGGAGCAAATTTTTACTGTTTCCCTTTGATGAACAGACACAAACCCTCATCGTTCCGGGTGCAGCGATGAACGCATGGCCGGGGAAGGTCTTTGGGCCTCCCTCTTGGGTGACTGGTTTGAAAAATCAGGCCATGACTTTTATAAGCACACACGTCTGGCTTGCTAGTTAGGAAATAATTGCTGAGTCACGCGTCAGGAACACAGACCAAGCGCTGTCTAACATGATAGGAAAAAGAAAAGAAAAACCCGCAGAGCCCCCGTTTTTGGGGGTGGTTGTTAAAGTTCAAATGCTCCTGTGAATATAGTGAACAGCAGGGCAGGTGCTGACGTCCAGGGCACGACGCGCAAAGGGGCATATATACATGGAATATACATACACCTGGCATCTGTGATGCATCAGGTCTTATATAAAGCAAGCGTTTAACAAGTAATCCATTATTAAAGAATAAATGCAATTAATATTGGGTCCCACGTCCTTCCTTAGATGAGCGGTATAAATGCCTGCGGGTACTGGTCCAGGCCAAGGTATGTACAGAAGTCCTCCCTTCAACTTTATTGAATTTCTACTAAGACGGCAGAGACGCAAGTGATTTTTAACACTTTTCAGTTGGATTTATGATTTCAGTGTCATCCACCCTGTTTCTGACATTAGGAAATATTTAACACGAGGGAATCACTCGATCGATGACTTTTTTAAACTACACGATAAAACATTTTAGTCTCCTCTCTTTCTGAAATCCATAAATGGCTAATTTAATCTCATAGTCATGCAACTGGAATCTGTGAGTTTCATCTGCTAATCATTTGGCGCCGTTCTGATGCTTTAAATCATGATGAGATATCGCGTGACCAGGACAGAGGCCTTCATCGTGGAGATCAACTCTGGCCCGCGGCCCTGGGCTTGTCCTGGCTTTTTCGGTAAAAACATAAAATCTTTGCCTTTGGAGCTGCAGTTTGGAGGAGGCCACATTTCGTGAACGCTGTGTCTGCATCTGAAAGAATTTGGAAGGCTCGCAACACGCAAGAAGGCCCTGCGATCGGGAGATCCAGGGTACACTGGTCACCCATAGAATTTGGGAACTGATTGTAAGGTATTCCTGAAATGTTAAAAAAAAAAAAAGGCAACTTCTATTTAAAGACTTTAAAAAAATATTTAAAACCAGTTTTGCTTTTTTTTTTTTGGTCTCTTGAAGAACTCTCCATAATCACCTCTCTTTGATTTTACAGCTGGAACAAAGAAGTCAAAAATAGCTCACCTCTGCTTTTCAGCGTTTCAAAATGTGATAACCAGTTCAATTTTAGAATTTGTAACAAAGATGGCTGTGTTGATTTTTGGCCTTTGGGAGGGCAACTGGATGGTCTGATTCAGGAAGGGAGGAGAAAGAGCTGGATATTTGTGTGTGAGTGTGTGTGTGTGTGTGTGTGTGTAAATCCATCTTTATCTCTCCTTCTCCTCGCTCTTTGGCTAATTAGCAGCACGCCTGTTAGCTGGCTATATTTTATCTGCAACTCAGGGGCTTGATGCAGTTTTCTGGGAGGTTGCTGCTCACTGGGCCGAACGTCTGTGTGTCTGGTTTCGAGGCAACGGCTCAACACAGCGGGGCCAGCCTGTTGTACGTCGTGTAGTGACTGTGCACTGGCCCTGGATGCTTCATTTCATATATCATTCCCAACTCGCAGCGCTGTTTCCTAAAGTCAAATAGCCCTCTCCTTCATGCCCATTATCACAAATCATTTTGTAATCCAACTCCCCAAGTCGCGTTAGGACACGGGCAGGGCAATAGAAGTCACAGTGGTGGTAGAGTTGCTGGGACCAGCCGGCTCGGGGTGCGGAGAAACGTCTTAGCTCCCTACCTGGCCTGGACATGGATGCAACAGGCTGCCTCGGCTGGGGTGTCTATTTAATTTTTCATTTCAACAGGACCAGGGTGGGAGCGGGAAGGTGCAGCAGGGCCCCCACCTTCTCCCCCTCGGGGTCTCTGCCCTGGGAGCTCAGCTTAGCACAGAACTTTCTGCCTGTTTGGGTCTCAATCCCAGCAGTCAAGTTCAAGCTGTAGAAAGGCAGGTTGGGGGTCACGACCGGCTCGACAGTGCCACTCCCACGGTGCCTGCTGCTGTCACTGACCGGTCCTTGGCAAGCTGCCACCACCGGAGTGCTGGGGCTGTGAGAAAAGTGGCACCTAGGTCCCAGGAGAGGGTTTGTCATGGGCTTTGGAAGTCGGCCACCGTCTGCCATCTTGGAGGCTGCAGGTGAGCTACCTGCCTGGACTCAGAGCTTAGCGGCCAGACATCCACACCTGTGCGGGCTCGGCGAGGCTCTGGGCAAGGTTAGTTTCTCTGTTTCTGTATTTATTTTTAATATTTTGAACTTATCCTTTTAAAAGAAGTACTGAGAGAAAAACATAGCAGAGTAAGGAAATGAGCCTTACGTTCCCACCTCTCCACCGTCAAATAACATCTGTAATTTATAAAGCCTCCATCACTCACACACACGGGGGGATCCGCGGTGTCAGAGGCACTGAAACATGACGTGTCACGCTAACCCAAGGACACCAAATACAGAAGGCATTCATATAAAGGTGCCGATTTGGGTGCAAAAATAGATTAATATTTGAAACTGATTTTTTCCTCCCACCTGTGCCATGAATTGGTTTGGGGTCTGGCACGTGGTGATCTCGATGGGCCCAACTCCGACACTGTCCGACTTGGAGGGCTGCTCCGCCTGACTCTCCTCCCCTTGCCGTGTCATCTGAAGTGTGAGACGGGAAGACAGAGGGTTTAGACCACCAGCCTCTGTCTCCGTGTTTCCCAGACGTTCTCACGGTGCTGAAGGCCAGATGCCCGTTTGTTCTTCGGGACATCAGAGCAGCCTTCCTTGGCTGATGGCCAGTAAGTGGCCGTCTCCGTAACCCGTTCTGTTGTCCCCGCGGGAACCCTTTTCCTCCCTGCGGCCATAAAGTGTGCCGCCCGAGGGGAAGGAAAGCGGCTCTTGGGGGAACCACTGGATCCTAGCCGTGACCCTGCGCTCTGCCTGGCTAGTGCAGCCCCTCGCAGCCCCGTGGTGCCTCGGGAACACGATAGAAGCTGTGCTCGCCTCTCCTTGCTCAGGAGAAACCGAGGCCCAGAGAGGTGATGGGTGTCCCCCTGGGGCCGCCATCCAGAGAGAGCCAGGACACCGGACGTCCCCGAGCTGTAAGGGCTGGGCTTTTCCCAGGCGTGTCGGTCCCACGTGGCGGTGGCGAGGCCCTTCAGTCACACGTCAGGTTCACGGAGCCCGGGTCCCCGCTTTCCTGGCCCCAGCGAGCCTTCGCCACCAACACCCGCACTCCCCTCCCCCAATACCCCACGCCCCGCACCTACTCTGAGCCTCAGAGAGGGGACCGCCTCTCCGGTGCTCCACATTCAGACGGGGCTCTGGATCTCAGCTCTCATCCTGCTTCCGAAAAGAGGAAGTTGTCAGGGTTTATGCTTTAGCTGTTTCTTTCTTTCTTTCTCCTTTATTTTGATATTATAGTATACTGTCCTTACTTAGATAAGAAAACCATATTTATTTATATACTACATTTTCAAAGAAAGTAAACGCCATGTACCTTGAACTATTGTCAAAATTACCAGTGTAGCTAAATATAGAATATTTTAGTAATAGCTTTTTTTCTCTCTCTTTTTTTAATAGGCACTTTTTTTAGAGTAATTTTATTTTTTAATTTTTTACAATTTAATTAATTAATTAATTAATTTTTGGCTGCATTGGGTCTTCTTTGCTGCACACGGGCTTTCTTTAGCTGTGTTCAGCGGGGTCTACTGTCCGCCGCGGTGTGCGGGCTTCTCACTGCCGTGGCTTCCCTTGTTGCGGAGCGCGGGCTCTAGGCGCGTGGGCTTCGGTAGTTGTGGCTCATGGGATTAGTTGCTCCGCGGCATGTGGGATCTTCCCAGACCAGGGCTTGAACCCCGTGTCCCCTGCATTGGCAGGCAGATTCTTAACCACTGTGCCACCAGGGAAGCTCTGCAACCCTGATTTTACACTTGATTTTAGACTTCTGACCTCAGAGCTGGAAAAAAATGACTCTGTTGCTTTAAGTAAACCACTAAGTTTGTGGTCGTTTGTTACAGCAACAATAGAAAACTAATACCCTAGCAAAGAATGTGTTCCTCTTGGGAACTGAGTCCTTCATTCTCATGGGAATTCCAGTGGTTCTTAGTGGGCCTCTGTTTAATCTTCCTCTGACTCTTGTAAAACCCATGTGTTGTGTTGGGAAGTGGAGAGCTAACTCTGATCTCCACGGACAGCACAAGCCAATCCAAACCATTTCTGAGGTTCAAAAGAGAAGGTTTTTCAGTCTTGATGGTTAAAAAAATGTGTGCCTTTGTACTCACTGATTGGCTGCCCGTTTACTGCTTCTGGCTGGGCTTAAACCCCAGAAAGTCTCTTGAGAAATGCTGATCACGTGAGATTGTCCAACTAACAATATTTGGATAAATTCTGGGTAAGCAACCAAGGTTTTAGATGCCCTTCCAACCCAAACGTGGGAACTGTGTGAAATTTACACATCATTCCTCAGCGGTCTGCGGGATCTGCACAAGTTGTGAAACGGGAACCAGGAGAGACCTGGAGAGCGGCCCCAGTCATGACCCTGAGGCACGGGAAATTGCTTAAAACCCCATCGTAAATACGCCCCCTGCCCCTCGGATGCAGAGCCTTGCAGAGAGAACAGCGCTGAGCTGCCAGAGTGTGTGCCCCGAGCGGCATTTTGTGTGCTTTTCAGCCAAGAGTGCGTGAACCAACGAGATAGGGGCGACCACACTCCCCCATTAAAATCCACTCACAACGGCCCTCACCGTGGAGTGTCGCCAGGCTCCCTAGTAAATTCTAAGCTCTGCCCCACTTTTCATAATCGACTTCCTGATTTCTAGGCTTCCCACCCTTTGCTAAATGGATCTTCTCATGAGATCTTTCAACCAAAGAGGGCTGGAAAAGCCACCTAAATTGCATGAGGTTCACACATTTCTAATAAAATCCCCTTCAAACCTTCTGGGACAAGACTTCTCCATTCTGCTGAATGGAGTGAAGCATCTTGGGAAGCCCAGCTTGTTGGTAACAAGCATCATTTTTGTGCTTCCCCCCCCCCCCACATTTTGGGCTTTCGATACAGCTTGTATGTACATCATCTATTGTTTTAAAATTTTTGATAAGCTGGTTAGATTCAATAGTAGATAAAACACTAAATAATGGTAAAATTTATTTATGGGATGCACCTTATGCCTCTCTCTCTCTCTCTTTCTCTCACACACACACAAATATGCTCCCATGGAATCACAGATGAGGCTCAATAGCTTCAATTTACCTTTGAAACTGCATCTTTAACTGCAGAAATTGTATGAAACATGGCAGGAGAAAAGTCAAAAGGGAAATGTGCTCAAAGTAAAACCTCAATTCTGATAGACGCAGCTCCATTTTTTTCACCATTCTGTTTGCTGGAAATGGTTCGATAACAGTCAGGTCATCCTTGTGCTGTTGAGATTTTCGTCAAAAGGACAGGAAAGAGGATCAAACCTCAATGATAATTCTGAATCATCCTCGAAATGCTTGCTGCCGATTTAGCGTAACGTAAAAGTCTGATCCAATTGACATGAAGTTATACAATAGGAATGCTCCAAGCTTTCGATAGGTTTCCAAAGTAGCCATTTAAGAAGAGCTGATCTCAGCTGTAATTCACTGGTACTTTGCTCTGTATGTTCCATGAGCAGTTAAAACACAGAGAGAATTACGGGGCTACATTGTGGCCTGAGCAGAAACTTTCTACAACACAGGGACTGCCATCAATGCCGTGAAGTGACATAAAAACCTTTTTAAAATAACCAATTCAGTAAGACACTGGAGAAAAGAATTAAGAAAGATAGTGAATCAGAAATCGGTGGGAATCTCTGAGAAGTAGAAAGAGATAGATGTGAAATGAGAAAAGCCTTAGTCCACAGCCCGGGAAGGGGACCCCTGAGATAGGGAATCATGGAACTTGGGGGCTCATCACAGGGGCTCTGCCCCCAGCACAGTGTTTGCAAGAGCTGTGCTGATCGGAAGCCCCTCCCCACCGAGAACTGGGCACTGGGCAGGCTCAGCACGTGTCCAGGATTGAGCCAGAAGGAGGAAATGGGAGCTGTGGAGGCATAAGCTCCCAGGAGTGTTGCTGGGCGCCGTGTCTCGAACACAGAAGAGCACAAAGGGAACAGGGGACAGCATTTAACAAAGAAATAATGAGAAAATATTTCCCGTAGTTGAAGGAATACCTGTGTGTTCCTGTGGAAAGGAAGGTGGAAAGACTGAGGGCCGAGCAGGGCAGGTGAAAAAAAGATGGGAGCCCAGTCTCGTTACCGTCCAACGTCTAAGCTCCAAAGGTAAAGAGACATGATTAAGGGCTTTCAGGGAAAGGAAAAAGGCACAGTTATTGATAAAGAATCAAGAATCACATTGACTTGAATGTTCTCACCAGCAACACAGGCAGGAAACACTGCAGTGATTTTCCCAAAGTTCTCAGGGAAAAGGATTTTGAGCCCAGAATTGTATACCCAGCCAAACTGGCATCCAATGTGAGAGCGAAATAATGGCATTTTCACTCTAAAGAGACCCAGCAAGTTTACTTTCTGTAGAGTCTCTCTGGGGGAATAACTGGTTAATAGACTCCAGAAAAAGAGCCAGAGGAAACGTACAAGTTTAGTTATTGCCTCTATTTAACCGAACACGTCCTTTTCTGCAGGTGAGGTAGCCTCTTGGAACCTCAGTTTTCCTAACTGTAAAATGGGGTAATAATAACCTTAATTGCAAAGCTGTTATAAGGACTAAAGAAAATGAAAGTAAAGCTACTAGGAGACTCCGAAACAGCACATTTCTAAGTAGTTATACAGGCTGGGGACTTTAGTATGTACAAGAATGAACATCTGAGTTTATGACGTTAAAGGGAGAAATGGCTTATTAAACGACATGGATTTTCTTTTTTCCATTTCATTAAATTTGGAAACAATGCAACTCTGTCCTAGGAAATTCTGGCTAAGATTGGCCCATTCTGCTCCAGGGGTTCCTCTGAGCGTGACTAGATTCAAGGGAGGTGTGGGGAACAGAACTCCTGGCGTTGACCTCTTCCTTGGAGTGTGGCTGCGACCCGTTCATGCTGCTTCCCAAAAGTCTCCAGTAAAGGTGCTGGGAAGTGTGGACATGGGATGTGACTTCATCACATTCGCCTTGCCGAGTGGCTCTTCCCCGTAGTGACTGACGATGCGAATGACCCTATTGTGAGTGTCATATGGAGCCATAGCAGGGGGCTGAGAGCAGCTTCTGGTCCACGGCCAGTAAGAAACTGCGGTCCTCAGTCCTTCCCCAGGAGGACAGGAATACTGCTGACAACCATGTGAGATCAAAAGTGGCCACAACACCTTGACGGCAGCCCTGCAGAGAACCTAGCTACGCTGAGCCCACAGAAACTGTGAGATAATGAATGTGTGTTGCGTTAATCCACCACGTGTGTGGGGACCACTATCACACAGCAGTAGATAACTAACAACAGATAAGAGCAGGGCGTTGAGAATCTCCTCTTCAAGATGATCTGCCAATGTTTTTCAAAGTGGTGCAGGTATTAGCGAAGAACAACAGCGCTTTCTTTCTTTCTTTTTTTCTTCCGGTACGCGAGCCTCTCATTGCCGTGGCCTCTCCCATCGCGGAGCACAGGCTCCGGACGCGCTGGCCCAGCGGCCACGGCTCACGGGCCCAGCCGCTCCGCGGCACGTGGGATCCTCCCGGACCAGGGCACGAACCCGCGTCCCCTGCATCGGCAGGCGGACTCTCAACCGCCGCGCCACCAGGGAAGCCCAATAGCGCTTTCTTTTATCTTTTGGCTGCAGACTCTAGATCACAGTTACGTGGCTAGTAAGCTATAGAGGAGGAAGCGTAAGGCACACTTGGAATCTGAGCTGTGGATTTTAGAAGAATACTGGAGAGTGCACGCTGAGCTCTGCCATCTGTACGCAGAATCTGCACTTCGTGCAGAGTAGAAAAATGTAGCACCGAATGGATTCGCATTGTTGGGGAAGCACAATGATAGGCCATGACCTTCAAGTGCTTATGTAGTAGCTGAAATCACAGCATCTCATGTCCTAGCTCTATTAGAGGGAATAAAACATCTGTCTAAATACTAGAGAGAGAACATCTTCAAAAATAAAGATATTTGAAGATATCATGCACAGAACACCTTTCCACCTGCTTGCTTAAAATAATGTAGTCATTAGGCAATAAATGTTTCTAATAAAGTATGAAAATGATTGTTTGCTTTGCTGCTTGTATGAACTCTCATTTCTCTTTTTGTGATATTGAAGCTGACATTTGCTTACCCTTTATCAGTGGAATATTTAATCAAGTCCAATCTGCAAGAAGCAAGAGGAATTTTTATTTTTTTGAAAACCTGTCCCCCATGTAAAAGCCCTGGGAAATAGGACAAGGCCCACAGTGAGAATCTGGAGAGAGTCTTCCAAGGAAGGGGTGTCACTGGGGTGTGGCCAGCAACTGGGCTCGGTGATGCAGAGGTAGTTTTGAGTTTTAAATGGACGCCTAGGACACACAGATTAGGAATTTACAGAAGCTTCTGTGAGCAAGCATGCCTTCATTTTTGTAGTTGAATTGTTGCAAAAGTATGTGCATACCTTTGGTTTTTAGGTGAAATTTGCTCATGCCATTCTCCTACTGCAAAACCTTCAATGTCTCTCCAGGGTGGATGGGAATGAGTGCAATCTCCCAAATATAGCTGACAAGGGCATCCATGATCCACACGTAGCTCTCTTCTTTCCCTACTTCCTGTGGCCCCGGTCGACCCAAGCCCCACTGTGGCGTTTTGGGTTGCCTTAGCCTGAATCCCCCATCCCTGTCATACACCCAAAGCTTTGCACGTGCTGATCTCAGGTCCTCAAATTCTCTTCCTCTTACCTCACACCTATATAGTTTTACTTCTACTCCGAGGTCTAATGCAAATGTCACTTCTTCCTAGAAATGTTTCTAAAATCAAGTTTGTTCTTCCTCTAATATCTGTGTGTTTGTGCAGCACTTTGTGTTACACGGACACTTAACCTTGGCTTGACATCATTTGCCCACCTTAGTTTCTTCCAGAGCAGGGGTGATGCCACATGCATCGCTTAACTCCAGCCCATGTTACAGTGCCTGTCACGAAGTTGGTGCTTTCAAAATATGCGTTGGATGGACAAATGGTTCAACAAATGGCGGAGGGGATTTGGGACTTTGTTCTCTGGGCGAGTCGTTTATCCAGGTGTCTAACATGAAGCTTTCTTGGGGGAAAGCCATGTCTGATTGACTGGTTACCATGAGTTCTTCAAGTTGTTTATTTCATCCATTCAACTGCACTCTTTCAAACATTCAAGAAGCAGATATCTTACTTTTATTAGTTTATGCTTCATCATTGCAAGGTCTGAGAAACAGATGCTGAGAGGTAGAAACTTCATCTCATGGCGCTAATCTTGTTTCCATTTACGGGGACGCCCACGGTCCCCAGCTAAACTGTGCAGGTTCTCACGCCTGTGTGGGGCTGGACCTCTGTTTCAGATACTCTCATGACAAGTGCTGGTTATCGGGAGATCCATGGTTTCCAGCCAGGGCAGAGTGTGATTTATGTTCTTGTTCTGCCGTTATAGCATCGCAGCCTCACGGAAGCAAAGCTGCCACGTTGACCTCTACTCTTTCTGAATACGAAATGCAGCCAACAGCTCGACTGTGCTCACCTGGCCAGCAGAGTCGCATCAACCACACAGCTGTGCCTGGGCTGGGGGCGCTCCTGAATTTTCCTCGTCTCAGTTTCAGATTTCAACGCCATCACCTGCCCAAGGGCTGGTGCAGAGCCGCAAAGACCCACCGTTAAGTGTAGGAAACGATTGAGGAGAGAAATCGTCCCTTCCCACTTGACTGGGAACTTTTGTGATACTGGCCATGGTTAGAACCTTTGTGAAAATGTTTCCTATTTTAAAAAAAGGTAAAATGTAAAGTCTTTTAGAAGTCACTTTTGTGTGGCTGCTAGTAACCAAGCTGCAGAATTGATAATTTCTGAGTTCTGAAATGTGCACAATTCCCATCTCCGGATGTTTCCGGAGCCAGAGCTGGAGCGGATCCTCGCCTGCCCGTGTGAATTTATCCGAGGGAGTAGGTTGGATTGTCTCCGAACCTTGGTTTATTCAACTGTAAATCAAGAAAGGGCCCTTTCTGCCCTAAAACACGGATTCTCACCCTTTCAGAAAGAAACAGAGATGGTTGCCAAGAGGAAGACTAGCGCCAGATTCCACAGGGACTGAGCTCCCAGTGGTCTTCTGAGCACGGACCCGAGGAGCCGACACGGAACACATGTGGTGTGCGTGAACTACAGCAATTCCTGTGCCCTGTGGAGGGATACCCTCCCTCGACTGGAGATGGAAAATGTGAGCGCTTGTGTTGGTTTTCTAGGGCTGCCGAAACAAAGGACCGCAACTGGGGGGTTTGAACAACAGGAATGTGTTCACACCAGGTTCTGGGGGCTAGAAGTCTGAGATCAAGGTGTTGGCAGGGATGGTTCCCCCTGAGGGCTGAGAGGAAGGAGCTCTTCCTTGCCTCTTCTTCATCTTCTGCTGGCTTCCGGCAATCTTTGTGCTCCTTGGCTTGTACAGACATCACCCTGATCTCAGGATGCCTTCATCTTTACTCAGGATTCCTCCTGCGTGCATGTCTCTGTGTCCAAATTCCCTTGTTCTATGAAGGCCCACCTGAATGACCTCACCTTAACTTGATCACCTGCAAAGACCTGGTTGCCAAATAAGGTGGCATTGGCAGGGACTGGGGGTTGACTTCAACATCTTTTGGGGGACACAAACCCAAAACATTCTTCACGTGGAGATTCTGCCTTCCATGGCCAAAGTTCAACAGCCAGGTATCATTTACTATATGGATAGGAAGACCAGGATGACTAGATTGAGCTTCTAGGGTTTTCCTCCTTGCACAGCCATCTTCCCAGGTTACGAGCTGCCCTCTGACCACTTCCCTGGACCCCCTTCTCCATCTCATCCTCGCCCAAGCTCCTGCAGTCATTCCACGTTGCTGGGAAACCCTCGTGGGCAAGGTGAACCTCAGTCTGTCCCCTGGCAAAGTTCCCTACTGTCCCCAATGCACATCTTCGGCTCTTATCAGACCCCTACCCCCTGGATCTCTGGTCTTCACCCAAGCCTTGCTCTCTTGGGGGGCCCGTCTCCCCTCACTTCCTTGAGCACATCTCCCACTGGGCACTGCATCCTTGGAAACCCTCCCCTATGGTACACACACAGACCCCCTCCCCATTCCACACTGAGCACCGAGCCCACCACACACCTGCGTGGTGATTGCTGCTCTGTCAGCAGGACTGGATATTCTCTGAGGCCAGGACCTCAACTTCAACCATGTGTGGGAGTTCCAGAGTCCAGCAAACCCTTGACTGGTAGAAGGGATTGTCATTGCCCGGGATGGACTTAAAGTAGGATGCGACCAGCCTGAGGTGTGAAAGTCCAGGTGTGCAGGTCCCATGGTGCCTTCCTCCGCAGGGGGTGCCTCAGCTCTCCACTGAGCCCTTTCTGGAGCTCTACCATTCCTGCTGCTCTGGCCACGGCTGGAGTGGGGTCCTGGCCTCATTGCACCTGAGCTGTGAGTGTCACCAGGAGGTCAAACACCATAACAAAATATCAACCTCAGGGTCAACTCATTGGAAGATCTTCATCTTCTTCACAATACTATGGCATTATTTCTGTTAGAAAGTGCACATTTTGCATGACCTCAAACAAAAAGAAACTGAGAAGCCTGATTTCATAGGTCAGCCAACAAGGCCCCAAACTCACAGGACAAATGCCATGGGGTAAGAGGAGCGTGGACAGTAATTCCAATTTTGTGAATGAGGACACAAGAGACCTTGGCTTTGGACTCAGAATTCTAGCTGTTTGAATTCGGGTAAGTTGTTTATATTCTCTGCCTTTGTTCCCTCCTCTGTAAAATGGTGATAATAATTACCTCCTGTCTTCTCTATCCTTGGCCTTTTAAGCAAGATCACGTTGGTGACTTTCCTCCCCAAGTCCTGGCTTCACATGAACCCTCCCATTTCACACACCACCCTTCAATAAGTGGAAGTTCTGGGCTCTCTGTTGGCTTGGTTACCTGCCTCAGAATCCAGTCCACGATGCTAATTCTCCCTGAAAAGGCAGTTCCCATATGGACCATCCTGCTCCAATGTTAACATACCTCCATCTGGAAGCTGGATACAGCCAGAGAATCCATTATTTTCTTTGCCACGGTGTCACACCACGACCATTAATACTTCCTGCTTTTCCATGCAAACATTTGTAAACCCACATCCCTCCCATCTTGTGCTTGTATAATTGATTTTTTAAAACCTAAATACAGAGCTTTCCGTACATCCCTGTTGAATTTTATTTGGTTTCATGTCATTCAACCTGGCTTGTTTTTCCTGAGCCCTGTGCTGTAATCGAGCAGGACAGCAAAAGTTGCCTCCCTGCACTGTTTGGCCTACAAATTTGATATCTCAAGTGTCTGGGATATGATGCTCTAGGTCAGGTCAAGTGCAAAACTTTGCAGCCAGCACCACATCAGAGCTCTCTCCCAGATATTAACTCATTGATCAGCACTGCTCCACTGGTTATGAATCTACTTTACTATGCTGGGCACTGTTCACATTTTCTATCGTGTTCATACAAATACTCAACGATTGGGTCTCATTTGCATCCTTAATGCAACGCCATGGGGTAGGAGGAGCATGGACAGTAATTCCAATTTGGTGAATGAGGGCACAGAGATCTTGGCTTTAGACTCAGAATTCTAGCTGTTTGAATTTGGGTAAATTGCTTATTTATATTCTCTGCCTTTGTTCCCTCATCTGTAAAGTGGTGATAATAATTACCTCCTGTCTTCTCTATCCTTGGCCATTTAAGCAAAATCAACTCCACCCAACCCCCATTGGCATGCCAGAAGGAACACAAACGCCCACTTTAATCCAAAGCCCACGTCTCGAGGATGCTCCCAGGGGTTCTCCTTGCCCCCCTGACTTGGGATGCTCTGGTCCTCTATCCCAGGCTGTCAGGTACCCTGGCTTCGGCCTCTGTTTCTCTTCCTGGTTGCTAACCCACCTTGGGTCCTCAGCTCTGGTTTACGGTCATCGTTATACTCTCAGATTCACCTCTTTTGGCTGCAAGGTCAAGATCTTAGCCTTTCTGAGTCTTGATGTTTAAATCTGTAAAAGAGAGAAGATAATACCTATCTGCTAAGACTGCACACGCAGCAAGGGGACAGTGGGTGGGAATCTTGGAGCCGAGGTACGAATCACTCACACACAGAGTAGAGGTTCAGCATGGGCTACTTTTCTTCCGCTTCTCCTGAGTCCCGAACAGGTGAGATTCTCCTGGGTCCTGGGAGTGCAGCAGCATAGCCGGCACCTGCAGCCCACCCTAGCCTCCGGGCGCCCTCCAGAGACAGATATTCTTTCCAGATCAAGATTATTTAAGACTATGATATCGTTCCTTCTTTCAGAAAAGCAACGCAGGAAAATAAGCACCTTTCTTCTTTTGTTGGTGCTCTTACAGACCTGGGGATCTCTCCTCCTCCCGTCCTCTGTGCTCTAGAATTGGGCTTCATCAGCTGGTCGGGAGTTCAATGTGGCATCCTGATTCAGGTTACCAGTCTGGGGTTTTTAGGACTGGTTCCTTCTTTTCTAGAAAAGTGACATTTCCCCTATTTGGGGCAGGTCTCCCAGCCCCCATTATTTCTCCGAGGGTACTCTGGAATCCCCTCGGCAGGTTCTCCCAATGCTGGGTGAGGGGGCTCTGGACTCAGTGCAGGTGGAGAGGTTTCCTGTGCCTTCCTTGAACCTTCCACACCATGGATGGTGCTGAGAGCCGTTGGGCTGTGCACTGTGGCAGCAGCTGGTGCGGACCTTGCTAGGGGCTTTCAGGCTCTGAAGTGTCTCAGTAAATATGCCCTTCCTGCCCTCACTTCTCCCTCCACATCATGCTCGTCCCTTCACGCCGCAGCCAAGGAGGGCAAACCCATAGGCGGACAATGAGCCCCTGTCCCAGGTCTATAACGCTCACCCGGGACCTGCTTCCCTTTAGGGAACTACGCTTCCAGCTCACCACGTGGCCCTGCCAGACCCTGAAGCCAGAGCGAGGTTTGTCTTCCAGGGCAGTGATGACAAGGCCAGGGCATCCGGACAGTAGAGCGGGAAGTGTCCTTGGGGGCACCAAGGTCAACCTTCTCCTTTTACAGACAAGTAAGTAGACAAGATCCAAACTCTCACCTCCAATGGCCAACAGACAGAGCCATCTCTTACCTTCCTATGCAGTGTTCTTCACAAACCATTTTTATATCCCTCAGGCAGCCTGGTGCAGAACGTAAATCATCATTTATGACAATATTACAGATAGCACTGATGGAGCATACCAGGGAGGCTTGGGTTGAGCCTTGTACTGGCATGATCTCATTTCTTTGTTTTCTTTTGCTAGTAACTGGAAATTTGTACTCTTTGATCAGCATCCCTCCATTTCTCCCACCCCCTAGTCCCTGGTAACCACCACCCTAGTCTCTGTTTCCATGAATTTGGCTTTTTAGATTCCACATATCAGTAAGATTATACAGTGTTAGTCTTTCCCTGTCTGGCTTAGTTTGCTTAGCATAATGCCCTCAAGGTCCATTCACGTTGTCACAAATGGCAGTATTTCCCTTTTTCTCATGGCTGAATAAGATTAACTGTATATATATATATATATATATATATATATATATATATATATATATATATATATATAGTGGTTTTTATTCATTCACCCGTTGATGGACACTTAGATTATTTCCATAATTTGGCTATAAAGTCACCATCTCATTTAAATGCAGAGCACCCATGGGGTAGCATGGTGCAGAGGCTGGAACACTAGCTCTGAGCTCCTCTGCTGAGGACTGAAGGCACTCGCCAACTAGCTGCGTGGCCCTGCGTGACCCCTGCGTGACCCCTGCGTGAAACTGGCCAATGTTCCTGTGCCTCCATTTCCTCACCAGCAGAGTGAGGAGAATCCTGGCGTGGTGGACGTGAGCATGCAGCTTCCAGGTCTCTGAGGAAGGGTCTGCTGCTCAGTGCTGCGGGCGTGTGGCTGCCAGGCATCTGCTCCTGCAGAGCCAAGGCCATGCCCTTTCCGGGGCGGCCACGCCTGTTGTCCGAGCGAGGGCTGGGCTGCAAAGGTCTGGCCATTTCTTTCTAACATAGGGCAACTCTGTAGGGTTGTGTTTGCTCCGGGGCTCCTTGCTGAGTTGGGGGGCGCTGTTTCCAACCCTCTGCACAGTCCCTTCCTCCCTGCTCCTTTCACGGGTGTAGATCCCTAAAGAACACTCTGCCCCCTGATGTTCAACGAGCGTTGGGTTCCAGAGGATCCAGTCCGCAGCACCCGACTCCTGCCTCTCTGAGGCTATGGGAGCTGGCACTGTGCCGGGCAGAGGTGATCACTCAGGAAAGGGGAGAATCACAACTAGCCTCACTCTGTGGGTGGTGGAGGGGGACCTCTGAGCCTTTGGCCCAGAGCTGGGAGGGGCCCCACCTCGGCACTGACCAGAGTTGGCCTAGAAGACGCCTGGTGTGGAAGGTGGCCAAGACGGGGAGCAGAGAAACATTGAGCTCCCCTCCTGCCAGGGATGCCCCCAGATTACAACTACATATGGAGCAGCTCTCTGCGAGAACAACCTGAAGACCATCAGGAGAGATTTTCCACAAACAAGACATAAAGAAGATACTACAATGAGATGGGCCAGGAGGGGTGGAGACGTGGTACACTCAGGAGCCATAATCCCGGGCTGGTGACACACAAATGACAAAGAACATCAAACAACATTAGTGTCCATTGATAGATGAGTGGATAAAGAAGATGTGGTATAGCCACACCATGGAATATTACCCAACCATAAAAAGGAGTCTTGTAACATGGATGGACCCAGAGGGTTCTCTGCTAAGTGAAATCAGTCAGACTAAGAAAGACACTGCAAGGTCCCATTTATTTGTGGAACTTATAAAACAAAACAAACAGGGGCTTCCCTGGTGGCGCAGTGGTTGAGAGTCCGCCTGCCGATGCGGGGGACGCGGGTTCGCGCCCCGGTCCGGGAGGAGCCCACGTGCCGCGGAGCGGCTGGGCCCGTGAGCCGTGGCCGCTGAGCCTGCGCGTCCGGAGCCTGTGCTCCGCGACGGGAGAGGTCACAGCAGTGAGAGGCACGCGTACCGCAAAAACAAAACACAAATAAAACAAACAAACAAAAAACCAAACGAACGAATACAGCAAAGTGAAAACAGGCTCACAGATACAGTAACAAACCACTGGTTGCCAGAGGGGAGGTGAGTTGGGAGGAGAAATAGGTGAAGGGGATTAAGAGGTACAAACCTGCAGTTGTAAAGTAAGTCAGCCACAGGAATACAGCATATGCGGCATGGGGAATACAGTCAATAATAGTGTAATGACTCTGTATGGGGACCGAAGGTTACTAGACTAATCTTGCTGATCATTTCATAATGTATGCAAATGTCCAATCACCATGTAGTACACCTGAAACGAATATAATATTGTACATCAACTATATTGCAATTAAAAAACAGAAGGAACCTGGTGTCGTTGTATTAATTTTTTCATAATCGGGAACAAGTTTCATGTTGACCTTTAGCAAGAACTTCACCTACTTTTAATGTCAAGCAATCCACCCTGTGAAGGGTGAGTGCCGTCAGCCGCCACTGGCCTGGTCACACGATAGCCGTGGATTTGGATCCAGAGCGCCTCTGTGCCCCGGATCCTCAGCTTTCACAGGAACATGCCACGGAGCCAGGCCAGAGGCTGTGCCCTCAGCACAGTGAGCGGGGGAATGGTATCTGGAGCTGCCCATGCACTGTGCCGGGCCGGGGGCTGCACTTTTCAGCTCAGGGTCACATGTCAGGCGCTTCAGCTCGGGGCCAGGCCCTGGCCAGCCAGTGGGCCCAGGGCTGCCCCTGGAGCTGATCACTGGCACCTTCTTGAGAAATGTTCAATTCGTTATGAACCAAAATATAGAATTCAGCAGGGAGCCTGCTGCTGGGAATTCCAGGATGGTTCCACAGCCAGATAGAAGCGATTGTGGATGATACAGCGTTCTGGAGTTGCTGTGATTTCTCAGTTCCAATCTTGTGACAGTGCCAATTAGGCCAGCCTCTGTCTCCTGCTTTTTCTCACCCCTCCTTCTCCGGACACCAGGCACAGCCGTCTCCTGCCTGTTTGCCTTCCAGGCCCTCACCACCTTTCTCTGCATCCTTTCCTTCCAGATTCTCATGGATGAATGTCTTCCCTGACTGGAGGAACAGGTCCAATTCTGTTTCCCAGAACACTGGGAAATGGTTCTAAACACCACTGCTCCCAAGTATATCCTGGCAGAGAACACTGGCCTGCTGTGTTTTTCCAAAAACCCTCCAGAGTGGGTGGGAGTCAGCTCAGCCTTGTCCCTGCCCCCCTGCCCCCCGAGTGGGGGTCACTCTTCCTTCTGCCAGGCCACCCCTGGGCCTCCCCGGAAGGTGCGCCAAAGCATCTCAGCTCCAGGGCTGCAGAATCACTATAACAGTTTAAAAGCTCTTCCAGTGCCCAGCGATAATTTGAAAACAAAAATCCCTCTCTAATTGGCTTTTCATGATTTCCCTGTACGGCCTCCCGATTCATAAAGTGCAAGTCAACGAGATGACTGTGCAGCTTTCCCAGTTGCTTTGATCGTTATCATAAACTTTGCTGCTTCCGGTTTGGCTGATTACACATGGTCATCATTTATCACCCTGCCTTTTATATCTTCTTAAACTTAGCATTTTAAATTTAAACAATTTAAACAGATCGCCATACATGCTGAGATTTGGAAGGGAAGGGCACCCCTTGTACTATACAAATAGGTTAAATAATAAACCAGTGTTTCTCCAGATTAGACAAGGATCCTGAAAGAATGCCATGGCACGTCACGTGTGGGAAATCCTTTGTGAATGAAGAAAATTCCTTCACCAGGTGGAAGGTGTTAAGTGTCCCCTGTGGGTGGGTGAAACCCAGACCCCCCTCAAGATGTGTGGACCAGGTAAGCTCTGAGCTCCCTGAGAAGCCTCTGCACATGTACAGAATCTTCCAGAGAAATCAGTAATCCTCCTCACTCTGGCAAAGCCTCCCTCCCGGAAGTCCTCCCCAATTCCTGGGCCTCTGCTCTGCTGTAGCCTCCTCCAGCCCACCCTGCTGGCCTGGGCTGGTTTCTGAGGCAGTCCCACTAATGGGAGTCGACCTTGGGGCGCCCACACGCTGCCCCACATGACGGGAGGAGGGGTAGATAGGGGTGGCTGTGTGGTGGACAGGATGTGGAGGGGTAGAGATGGTGGAACCCTCGTCGCACCTGCCAGCCCCAGCACAGAGGCATCACCTGTAGTGATGCGGAGAGAGGGTAGCCCATGACCTCTGGGGGGAATCCAAGGGCAGAAGATGGGCGAGGTATCACCAAGGCCACACAGGAAAAATATAAGGACAAAGTGCCCAACGGGCTACCGAGGGAGGCTCAGGGGCTCATTCCAAGGGTATGAAGTGAGAGGTGATGGGAAGGGTAATGCCAGTATCTGGGAACCTGGAGCCTTGTCAGGGCCTGATGGTTAAACTTCATGTGTCTACTCAGCCAGGCTACGGTGCCCAGTTATCTAGTCAAATAAGAGCCTTGGTGTTGCTGTGAAGGTATTTTGTAGATGACCCATTGACTTAAGTAAAGAAGATTATACTAAAAAATGTGGGTGAACCTCATCCAATCCTTTGAAAGCTTTCAGAGCAAAAACCTGAAGTTTCCCAGAGAAGAAGAAATTCTGCCTCAAGATGAAGTCATTGAAATTCTGCCTGGGTGACCAGATGACCTACCAGCCCAGCCCGTGGACATCAGACTTGCCAGATCCCATCAATGCATGAGCCAGTTTCTAGAAATAAATCTTTTTATACACACTCACTCACACACACACACACGCACACACACCTTTCCTCTTAGTTCTGTCTCTCTGGAGAGCCCTGACTGACACATCAGGGTTGGGCAGAGGGGCGTAGGTGGTCACAGCCACACTTGCAATCGACACGCTGGCCAGTGCTTCTGTCAGGTTGGAAGAGCCTGTTCCTTTCTCTCGTAGCCCAGCTCCCTTCTGAAATGACACTTCCCCCAAGTTGACAGACCCCAATTCTCCTCTTGAAATCTGTCAACCAGGCCCCAAACAGGCAGGGCCTCCTAAGAGAAGAGAGCAATTATTCCTGTAGGATATGGAATGTCTTTGAAGACCAACCTCTCTTATGCGACCCTTGAATATTCAGTACAAGGATAATATTAATAATGGGAAATTCTATGAGAAGAATATTTAACAGAAGATTTTGGCACAGTGACAAAACAGAGACACTTCTTTTGAAGAGCTCCGTTCTCTTAACCAAATCTGTCATGTGGCCTTTCAATAAAAAGGAAGAGGCTCGTACTGTCATGTGGAAGAAATTCAGAACTTTGAGGTTACCAGCTACATACCGATCTTCAGAGAGATGCTCGGCTCTTCGCTCTGACAGGCATAGAGGAGGAATTTTGATTCTAGCCATACCACAGTGAAGATACACATGGTAATTGTGGTGTGTAATTACCACGGGGCTCCCAAGAGAGCCACAAGAGAATCCCAAAAGATCTCAGAAGAATGCCATTCTGACTCTTGCAAAGTGAGCTTGGGATATTTGTCTATAAATTTTACACAATCTTGAGATAATTTCCCAGCGAGAGAGCTATCAGGAGTGTAAGTGAGTGAGTGTGGGTGTGTGGCTTGTGTAGCATGCTGGCTATGAAGTTCTCCTTGGCCCATAGAGTCAAAACATCTGCTGAATAAATAATTGACTTGTTGGCTGAATCCAGCACCATGAGAGGAGGAGACTGGCCAGCTGGGCCTTAACTAGTTAGGGGCGTTTTACTAAAGTCAGTAGAGATTATTGTCTGAAACAAGTAAACTTCAAGCTGTGGGTATTTTTAAAAAAAGCTTAGCTCCAGTAGACATTTAAATGGCAGAAATTATAATGTGATTAATATTTTCTTGAGGATTTGTTTTTATCTTAACATTTTCCCCCAAGGGTAGAGAACACTCATACTAGCTAGCTAAGGTTAGAGTCAACATTTCTAACTTTCCAACTCCACAATTTCTTTGATGCCATTCGTCTGTCTTGTCACTAATTTTAGTATGCAGGCTTCCTGAAGATACGGACGCTAGCTACGTGAGGGCACACTAACGATTAGTCAAAGGCTTCTCAGGACTTGGAAAAGCTAGGTCTGGGTGGTGAGGAGAAAGGGTGTTAAACTACAGCAATTCACAACATTTCTGAATGAAACTCTATTTCCATGCAATGAATCAGTAACCCCCAGAAATTACAGATGCTCAAGGTAAGACAGAGAAGGTAGATTAGTCAAAAGGAATCGCCAAATGGGGAGGGGTTAAGATTTTGCGGCCCCTGTGTTTGGAGGTAAGGCATTGACTCCAAGTGGCATTATCCCATTCTAATCCACATCCCATATCTGTATCCACAGGCAGATCCTTGTCTGTACCCCTGTCCCCATCCCCATCCTTATCCCCATTCCCGACCATATCTACAGCCATAGCCACGTCTATATCCTCATCCTCACCACCATCCGCAAACCCTCCCTCATCCTCATCTCCATCCATCTCTCCATCCCCATCCTCAGCCAGATCTATTTCTCTCTCCACATTTCCAACACTTCCCCATCACACTGATAATCCGGTCCACATCTCTATCCACATCCATGTCCCCATCCACATCTACCACATCCATAACCATAGCCATGTCCAGTTCGCATCCCCATATCTTGATAAAGATGCAGCCACTGCTCTGTGTTCGTCCAATGGCACATGTACTCTGGGAAGCCGACAGTCAGATTGACAAGTGAGCTTGCAATGTCTCCTCGCCAGGAGGTTTTCTAATTAGCCCCCTAGAGAATCGAGTGTTTCCTCTTTCATAATTTGACTAGGTCTGCAAGATTAAGACAGCTTTCATTTTGTCACCACAAATAACTAACCTCCCTCATGTCAGATGACCAGTTGGATATCACACCAGTGTCAGACTTGGCAAAGTTGAAATGACTGAAAGCAAATGTGAACTCTCAAAGAACTCCTCTGGTACAATGGTGTTTCCCTCTTGCCCAGCCTTTAATTGGTCTTATTCACTCCATCACCTTCGTTATTCCTCGGTTCTAATCCTGGTCCTTGAGTAGACGAATTACTTCTTTAAAAGTCACCAAAGCACTTTTGAGACGTACACTTTCTTTTCAGTTAGCTGAAAGTGTTACCTTGTTAGCTTCCAAAAGTTAATATTTTTCCCTTAACACTGTTCATTATTAGAATATTAGTGAACCTATGAAAAGCTCGGCCCATTCATTTATTACTGGAATTAACTCAACTTACAGAAGTCAGTGTTTTTGTCATCAAAATTAAAATCAATAATGGGGCTGACATTTTTCCTATTCCTAATTATAACCTTGGTGAATCTTTTTATTCTTGGTAAATTAATGATTATTAGCCAACTTAAATCTTATTTTTTTGGGTGGGAGAGAAGCAATTATTAATTTTAAAAGAACTTCAAATTTCTGGCCTTCTAAATACGACATGGTGAACAAATCCATAAATGATTTGCTATTAACTCTACTTTGCCCGTGCTTATGTATCTCAAGAGGGAAATCTCAACAGACATTTCTTCACTCTGCTGATATTTATTGGGAATCTACAGTGCAAGGCCCTATGCTGGTTTACTGGGATCCAGAGATCTCTCTAGATAGTGACGTATTCTGAAAACTATGTGTGTTATAGGATTTTCCATTGATAGAGACATAAAAACCAGAAAGAGTATCCCTATTGGCGGAATTATTCTACGTGCCCGAGGTGAATTTGAATGGCGGGGGGAAGGTTCACGTGGGCTCTGCCCCGTGGCTGGCTGGTCATGGCCGTCGCTCTGAGGCTGTAGTTCACTTTGGGACATCTCGATAGCCCTGCCCTCTTTCTCAAGTCAACTGCAGATGCCCCAGGCCTTGGAGGAGGCTGATGGGGGAGCTGCTTTGCTTCTATGATGGGATGCTGGCTGCACCATGAACCCACGAGGGAACCAAAGAATCCTTTCCCTTTAAGTCTCAAAAGTTTGTTTGTTTACCAGAGATGAGTTTGTGTGCACTGAGGTAAACCTTAACCAAGGAATTTCCCCTCTTTCTATTCATGGGCAGTTGTAGGAAAGGCCAAGGAGTATCACCAAGTCCCAGGACTATCTGCTCCTAAAAATGCTGTGGCTTATCCATGGGGAAAACAGCACATAAGGAGTAATTTAGTAAGAGACTCTCAGTTAAAACTCTCCTCCCTCTATCTTATTTTTCTCCCTCACAGGATATAGTTTTCCCTCGATGTTTCCACAAATATGCAAAAAATGTTGGCAAAAAACCACTCAAATATTTATCTTGTATTTAACAATATCGAGAGTTACTTAAGTGTTTTTGTTATTTTAATCTGAAGGCTGTGGTCTGTTATTTCATGTGAATGAGAGATAAAAATCTTTCTGTGGTTTAACTGATAGGATATTTTCAGACTTAAGAAGTTAAAAGAAAAACAAATAACAAACTTTAATATGAACATTCCTGACCCTCTGCTCATTCCTTTACTTAAAATTCATATTAAAAAATTGTGAAAGTTGTGAATTCCCTGTCACATGAGGCACCACATAACTCTGCCCGGGCTTGGAAAACCAAAACGAGAGACCACAGCAGACATCTTATAGGATTCCTTGTGTGATGTGAAGATGTTTTATTTTATGTAGATAGAAGAACAGTGTTTTCATCTTGAGACATCCTCTCATCATTAGAGAAATATTCTCCTATTTTATTTCCCATAACTCTAGGTTCCTATTGCGCTCTGTAACCTGGTTAGAGGATCAATGGTTATTCGATGGGAGACTGAGTATCAGTGAAGTCAGGAAGGGAGGAGAGAGTAGGTGACAGCATTTGTTTTCTAAATCAGTTTAGTACATCAGATTCCTTGAAGCTGAAATAATTACAAAAAAAAAAAAAAAAAAACCCCAAAGCCAATGCTAAGCAATAACTGACTTCAGTCAAGGGAAAACTTAGTCAGTTTGCATCACCTGGCCCTCATGAAGATGGTAGATTTGACTTAGAGTCAGAAGCCCCAGTGCCCACAAGAGAATTGCCCCCTGGCAGGAGGGTGAGGGTCTCAGACGGGGGAGCAGGTGTCCAGATTCGTGCCCTGGAGGGCCTGGATGGCAGGGAGAGCCATGCAGATCCCTTCTCTGACCCCAGCCTTCCCTGTAGGCTGCTGTCTAAAGCTGGGGTCACCCGGAAAGAAGATGGGGCAGCACTGTCCTTGAGCGTGGCTTGGGAGATGCCTACTCTTTCCTGGTAACTCTGGAGGAATTCACATTCACAGTGCAATGACCTTCCTCCCTTCCTTGGGGAAGCATTTGCTGGGTGACTCCCCTGGGCTCAGTTCTTGAAAGACCTGGTGGGGAAGATCCAGGGTGGACGGGAGATGCATCCTGATGTCGAGGGGTAAGAAGGGCCACTGGTTACTCCTCCCGAGGGTGTGGCGGGATTCATGGAAGAGGCATCAAGCGGACCTGGGTAGTGGAGGATTCACGGTGACAGATGGGGGCAGTGGGGCTGCTGATGCAGAGGCTACCGCTCTTCTCAGAGTGTTGCACTGCACGTCCAAGGACAGGGTTTGTGTCTGAGAGGTGTTCTGAGCAGCCTACCTTTCAGGGCCCCCATACTCCACTGACAAGCATTCTTCAATATAACCTGATGTTGTCTGGATACAGCACGGTGTGAGGGGAAGAAGATAATTCCATGTTATTTATAAATTAGGAAGGTAGGCCTAGTTCTCAGTCAAAGGTCATGAAATACGGGGTCTTCATTTCCCACTGCTCTTCCTTGGAGGAGTTGCTTGGTTTCTTGCACTGAGGAGTCCCACTTTAGTGGGAAGGGAAAATGTGCTCAAGGCCATCCCCCTGCACCAGTGGTGCCTCTGTGAAAACATCCACCAGGCCTTGGAGCTCTGTGGGTTTTGCCTCTGAGTGAGTGAGGTCTTCCCGGTGGCCTACAGGATGCCCATGGTCCTGCCTCTCTGCACAGTGTGATAGGCAGGGTTCTCCGGGAAACAGAAGAGTAGGATGTACGTATATTTAGGAAGAGATCTATTGTAAGGAGCTGGCTCGCATGATTGTGAAGGCTGGTCTGGCAGGCTGGAGGCCCAGGAGAGCAGGTGCTGCAGAATTCCCTCTTGTTCAGGAGAGGTCAGTCTTTTGTTGTAGAGGTCAGCCTTCAACTGATTGGGTGAAGCCCACCAACATGACAGAGGGCAATCTGCTTTACTCAAAGTCCAGAGAGTTCAACGTTAATCTCATCCCCCTGCCAAAAAGAATTCTCTCACAGAAATATCCAAAATAATGTTCCATCACATCTTTGACCAAAAGTGTCATCCTCATGGCACCCATGCTGGTGGTCTGTGTACAGGGCAGCCCTCCACAGCACCCTGGGTGCCAATCTGGTTCACTCTGATCCATTTTTTTCTACGTTGTCCCATATCACTGACCAGCTGCTTCACTATGTGAGGTACTACTTATGTTTATTGTTACTTTGATGGTTCTCCACCAAGAGAAGTATCTTCCTTTTGTTCATGGATGGACAAGCCTCTAGAAGAGTGGTGAAGCAGTAGGAACACAATAAATATTTCCTGAATCGAATGCTCCATTTCCAACATGGCTAAAGAGTCACTTCTGTAAGGACAAACAAAGAAGTAAAGTTCCAGGCAAAAGTTAGACCAGAGCGTGGGTACTTTTGTTTCCCATCAGGTGATCCTCTTGTGCACCTACAAGCAACCCTTGTTCTGTAGGTGGTCTTCACCCACCTGCACATCTTTCCTAGGGTTTCCTAGGAAGCCTGGAAATAGAATTTCGGAGTTTTCACAAACCTTCAAGTTCAACAGTTCACCTTTCCCATATAGATGAAGAAATGGTAAATTCGAGAAGCTCAAAGTCATCCAGTGGTGCAGAAGAGTTGAGAATTGAACTCAAGTCTCTTGGTTCCCATCCCACAATGCTAAAAACCACGTGTGCTCTTTTGGTTTGGTTTTGTTTTTAACCAAAAACATCTACAGAGTCAAATGCCTTCCAGAATATGCCATTTGTTTCCTGCATAGGATCAGTATGCAGACAAGGTTGTCAGCATTTGACTCAAAAGGTCAGTCCTAGGTGGTCCACCGCCTGCACAGGTAGCTGGCATCCTTAACCCGGGCAATCACAACACCTCCGAGCAGCAAGCACTTCTCTGCCAAATGGGACAGGCAGAGGTGATGACGGAACACACAGGCGCTCTCCATGCGTGACAAGGCCCAGGTTCTGAATGTCTATGGACATCCTAAATCATGAAGACCAAGGCACGTGAGACTCTTGGTGCGATTAGAAGGTAAGCTTTCCCTGCACGGAATGCCTCCCTCCCCTCCCCACCACATGTTCACACACACACACACACACACACACACACACTTCTGAAAGGCAGGCTTTGTGCTGAGTGCCTGAGTGCTCTGCTGAAGTGGATGAGAAGAGAGGTTTTAGCACAAATCCTTCACTGCCTTGGCATTCTGCCAATGGCTGCCACAGACCTGGTTTTCTCTGCAAAGATTCCAGCCCATTCTGCCCTGGTGTCCCGGTGATGATCTTATGGCTTCAAACGCAGGCTGGTGTGCCTGCCTGGGAAGATAGCAATTTCATTTTGGACTTGCTTGGCAGTTAAATATAAAAGTAAGGTTATCGGCTGTACTTCTCCTTGTTCTTAGACAGGAGTGGATGGAGAAAGACACAAGTAGGGTGTAGGGTCCTTTATCACACAAATCTGGTTCCAGAGGCAGTGGGTCCCTGCTCAATGGGAGGTCCCATCCAGGAGCTGTCCAGGTCCTTTTTGAAAATCCGTCAGTTATCTCAACGTGCTTTTGTGGTTCAGATTCCCCTCCTGCCAAACACTTATAATGGGACACATTTACTTTCTGATTAGCCACTGAATTTTGTGTTTCTCAGCCTTTCATACATTCATTTAGTCCACAAGTGTTTATTCAGCACATGCAAAAATAGCAGTGTTGTGCTAGGTGGGGTGGGACTGGTCTTTAACTCCCAGGAGACTAGAGGCTAGAGGGAGATGGTTGAGACACAGACAAGACCCTCAGGGCCAAGTTCCCCAGCAGGTGGGTGGCACCTCTGCCCTCAGGTGAGCAGCCTTTATAATAGCACAGTGTGGCATTAAGTGGCATTGAATTACATAGTTAGAAAGTTACCTCTGTGCCCATTGTCTTTGGATCCTTCTGATAATGACAAAGAGAAAGGCTATAATCTGCTTATCCCTGAAAATAGGTCTTAGCAACATCTCGCTGTAATTTTAAGAACATTGATTCACTTTCGTTTGCAGTTAGCGATTTATTTTAAAAGGTGATTTGGATTGCCCATTCATCATAATGATGTAAAGGATTTTTATTTTCAAAGTAAATCTGAGTGAAAAAAATGAGTCACTTTCTTAAAAGAATACCAGAAAACAGAAGCTGAGTTGTGTACAGATGTGGAAAACTCATGGGGGAGGTGGGGGGTCAGATATTGCTGGGTTTTAGGGTGGGATGAATCATTTGGTTAAGGGAATCTGCCTAGAGGAGGCGCCATCCAAACGGGGTCCCAGAGGAGAGTAGGAGAGTCGAGGAAGCATAGAGACAGTGCAGAAAGAGGGGGCAACGGGCACCAAAACCAGATGACCAAGCGGAGTGCTGCAACCGTGGCTTCAGGATGTGATTGAGGAGGGCAGCAGTGGAAGTGTAGATGTGGGGGAGCCATGATGATCAGGGGTCCATTGAAGTGTTTCAAGCAGGGGGTCATGTGAAAGCTAACCTACCTTTGCTGCTGCCCCTGGAGGGAATCTCATTCTTTTCTGGTAAGATCTCCTGTGTTAATGATTAAATCCTGGCAGGCACATCCCAGGGCTTCCTTTGTTTCCCTGTGGGGAAGCAGAGGAGGGGAGTGGGGGTGAATGACAGGTGAGCCCTGAATTGTAGCATCCAGGTGAACCATCAGAAATGGACAGGTCTATGGAGGTTCCATTCTCCAAGGCAGGGAGCGCAGGGGGTGGGCCAGATTTAGAGTGAGGGGTAGAATTCAGTTTTGGTACATGTTGATTTTGAAGTACTCGTGGGATGCTGGAGAGATGGCAGGTGTTTAGCTCATCATGCTGATAACAGTGTGGGCTCTGGAGACAGACCACCGACACCAGTGTCTGTGGGCTTAGACCTGACCTTCTTCCCAGCTGGTGTCAGGGCTATAGGAGCCAGCTCATGTGACGCGTCTAGAACCCGCCTGGCATGCATTCCTGCTCAGGAGAATTGGCTGCGATTAGATGCCTGTCTGGAGCTCAAGAGA
Source organism: Kogia breviceps (assembly GCF_026419965.1). Lineage (NCBI taxonomy): Eukaryota > Metazoa > Chordata > Mammalia > Artiodactyla > Physeteridae > Kogia > Kogia breviceps. The sequence continues at coordinate 3,475,839 of NC_081311.1, forward strand.
GAGTTTTAGGCCAAGGTATAGATTTGAGTCAACAGCAAAGATGGTAAGTGAAGGATCACAGACAGGATCATGGAGTGCAAACGTTCTCTTTTTTATAATTCCTTGTTTGCATGGAATGTCCAGAACCTCGACATAAAAACAGATAATATGCCAATGGTACGCTTTACGGTCCCAAGTATGAAACTGAAATGTGATCATTTCTGTAGCCAGTCCTTTTCATAAGAGTTTTAACCTGGAGTCATTTCACATTTCTAGCATTACTGAGGCACTTCGTGGCCACACTTGAGGCTTGGGTGTATTCACTCTTTGTGCCAGTCTGCTCCAGATGCCACAACTAAACACCCACAGGCATAAACAACAGAGATTTAATTTCCCACAGTTATGGAGGCTGGAAGCCAGAGGTCAGGTTCTGCCAGTGTTTGGTTTCTGGTGAGGGCTCTCCCCTTGGCTTGCAGACAGCCTCCTTCTTGCTGGAAGAGAGAGTGCTCTGGAGTCCTTTCCTTGTCTTTTAAGGGCACTGGTCCTATTGGATCAGAGCTCCACCCATATGACCTCATGTGACTTTAATTACTTCTTTAAAGGTCCCATCTCCAAATACAGTCACATTGAGGGTAGAGCTTCGACATCTGAATTTGGGCAGGACACAAACATTCAGTCCATACTCTACTTGTTTGCCACTTGTGTCTTCCTCATCCTGACTCTGAAATCCTATTGAAACCCCACTGGTGGCTTCTGTGGTGTTTCTGGGTCACTTCTAGTGGGGAAGTTAGAGGAACCTGTCAGGTTCAGCCACAGCTGAGGTGGGAAAGGCCAGAGCACAGAGAACCGTATCTACAGGTTGCAAACCCTCCTTCGTGGCTGAAGTGGGAATAAAAAGCCATAATTGTATCTGATACATACAAACATTCATATATATATGTGTAGCTTCTGTATGTGTGCATCTCTCTAGATACACCTTTTCCTGAGATAGAAATACGTCTCTTACGCCTTTTGTGTACAATCTACTCTCCTCTTGAAATTCTCATTGACCAGCCGTGACAAAGGTATCACCAGTATTCTGCCTGGAGTCTGACCCCAGTGCTGTGGCATCTGTCAGGCTCCCAGCACCCTCCCCACCCCCCGGCCAGTGTCTGCTTTGAGCTTCCCTCAGGGAACACGGATTGCTTTGTCCAAACTGCTTTAGACACCAACCTTGGAATGGGTGATAATTCTGGGTTCATCGAGTTCTGATTGTCACATTGGGTGTGGGCTGAGTAGCCACAGTAACTCCTAAGTAAGCAAGGAGGATTTTCTTCAATTATATACAAATGCAAAATGTCTCAGTGAAAGTAAAATCCTCACTGGTGTCAGAATTTGCTTAGAGCAGTTTGGCTAAGTATGAAATGTACAGAGAAGTGGACTAAAATGTCACAGGGGTGGTTGGAGTGTATTCTCACAAATTTAGAGGTAGACACAAATCTGTGGAACCAGAGTCAACGTTACCCAGAATTTGAACTTGAGGCAGGAAAGATGTATCAATTAAAACTCAATCATGCTGATAACAATAATAGATTTGTTGAAGTCTTATGCATTGTGCACTTTCTATGCATTAGTAGAATTTATATCTTCTGGTACACATTTGGCTGTATACATGGTGTTGTCTAGATTTTAGAAACTTGAAAGGAAACCATCGAATATTAAAGGGAATAATGCATTTTCACCATATAAAATAAATGATTAGAATCTAAAGCCCTTCCCACTCACCAGGATTATCCAGAAGGTTGAAACTCACAGAAGATCCCTGTTTTCAGGTGTCCATGACTGTACATGTCATTTGTAAACATTTGCTCTGATGTTGCAGAGGAGCAAATTGGTGGTCCAGAGACTTTCTTGTCCCCTGAACCCGGCCGTGTTTTCCTGCTGGAACTTACCCGCTGTGCAAGTTGCCTGTGACTGGAAAAAAATATTTTGTCCATGTGTGTTTGGAACAGAGTCCAAGTGTCCACATGCAGCTGGGGAACCTGACATGACCGACTACATCCAGAGGGATGGTACCCAAGCTTCTGCGTGTTCTCTGTGCTAATCTGGGCAATCTCGAAACCGTTGCTGTCATCGTCACTCTTGGCCTGGGCTTCCCGTGTGTTTCAGAAGTGAAATATGCAGGCTTTCTGCCATCTAGCAAAAGCCTGGACTCCTTGTTTAAGAATACAAAAGCTGTTTAAAAAGTGTGTGAATAGAGTCCTGAGTGTGATGGGCTGAACTGGTAAAAAAATAATATTCAGCTCAGCATTTTGGCAAAGATTATGATCATGAGGCAGACTCATTTATTGATCTTCCCAGCTAGAAAAGACACATGTATGTAAGTAGCCAAGGAGAGGAGGGTATGAACAGGGAACAGGGCTTGGCTCCGGTTGTATTGATTTTGGCAAAATCGCCACGTGAAAAATTATGCCTCAGATAAAAATAAATTATAATCTACAAGTATTTGAATGAGAAGCGTTCCCTGTGAAAACTTAATAAATGAATGCTAATTCAGTTACCAATTTGTAGCCATGAAACATAACCGGTCGTGTTATTCCGTGGAGCCTGTTTTGGAAAAGATTGCATAACCCATGAAGCAATTCTTCACAAAGTGCATAAAAGTGTCAGCTTATGTATAATTTATACAGCGAATGTTAGCTATGGTCTGTTTAATAGTATTTAATGCTGTCATATGACATCATTCTTTCACTTACCAATTGAAAAAAAATCAAAAAGACCAATCAAAAACAGTTTATAGAATCAGAAATATGCCTCTTGAATTTGATAACTATTGTAGAAGATGATAAACAGATTCACGGGGGGAGGAATCTTTAAAAGATTTTTGAAAAGAGTTACCGTGCTAATGCCCACTCAATATTTACTCTAATGCTTATTATAATCAAAATTTACTTACCGTGTACGTGTTGTCCAACGCGCCGCCAACGTGCCTTAAGCAATTCGTTTTGCCGACAGCATAGTAAATTGCCATATATGCCTGGCGCTTTATTAGTAGCAATGATTAAATCCAATTTTAGTTGTAGTTACTACATTTTCTGCACTGCCTACAGGGCATCCCTATGGGGGGGAGAGGAGCTGCTGCCTGTATCCTCAATCTCTCCATCGTTTGGCCCCAAATCCATCCTTTCAGCAGGACGTATTCTACCTACCTCTGCTTACGCTATTTTCCTACCATGTAGGATATTTCTGGTGTCATTTGAGAAAGCAGGTCAAAATGTTTGAAAATTGTTGTATTAAATAAAATACCACGATCTGTCTTTATGCAGTAAAAGCATTGAGTAAAAGAATATCTATCCTCTCCACTGTGTGTGTGTGTGTGTGTGTGTGTGTGTGTGTGTGTGTGTGTTAAATTCCATAAGAAACCAAGGATTGACTTCATATATTATGGGACCAGAATATTCTCGTATGTTAACTCTGGGTGAATTCTCATAGGGTATTTAACTCCGCAAAGCAAGGCGGGGTATAATTTGTGTGAAATGTATTATAGAAAATGAAGTTACAAACTATCATATGTCATGAACCCTGGCATGTGTTTCTTGGAGTTCCACTGGATGGGAATCTGCACAATTCAGCTTTAGTTTCCAAGCTCTGAGTTCACACGCTACACATGTACAGTGTATCTCAGAACCTCATTTTATTTGCAAGTGGATTTCCTGGCTTCCGAGTTTGGGTTTGATCCGGGGGTCCTCACTTAGTCTGCAAGGAATAGTTTGCAAGTTTTACCTGAGAGTCCATAGGGTGGGTCCTCAGAAAGCCAACAACTCAGACTGAAACCCAACCCTGCTGCCCCCTGAGGACTCTGAGCCCCTGCATCTCGTGGGTCATATGCCTGGGAAAGGGGAGGGCTTGTTTCTCAGCCAAATTTCCACATCTGGTAAGTTGGCTTCCATTGTTGCTGCTTGAAGGGTCCTCAGCAAACATCCTTCAGGAATGGCCTGGCGGGTCACCCTCAGTGCAATGGCACCAGAAGGTTTTATAAAGGAGTTTTCACTATCTTTCCTTGCCCAGTGTGGGATGTCCTTTGCACAGGGGAGAGAGAAGAAGACACACCCAAGCAATTTATCTCATGACCCAGCTGGCACCCAGGTCTGGCTTCCGATGGTGGTGCCATGTTCCAAGGCAGGAGAGATGGTGGAGCTCCCAAGCTCAACACTGAGTCCCACCACACTGTGCTCTGCTGGCAGCTCCTGCAGCACATGCCAGGCCAAGATGGCATCTATTGTCTTAGCTTGCCCATGATGCGTCCTTAAAAAAAGCTGGAGGGCTTCCCTGGTGGCGCAGTGGTTGAGGGTCTGCCTGCCGATGCAGGAGACACAGGTTCGTGCCCCGGTCCGGGAGGATCCCACATGCCGCGGAGCGGCTGGGCCTGTGAGCCATGGCCGCCGAGCCTGCGCGTCCGCAGCCTGTGCTCCGCAGTGGGAGAGGCCACAGCGGTGAGAGGCCCGCGTACCGCAAAAAAAAAAAAAAAAAAAAAAAAAAGCTGGAGAAGGAGCCTCCTTGGTCCTATGAGCGCCTGGCAGCTGTGTGCATACGCCCTTTTGTGCCTCTCTCTCTCTTCCCTTCATCTTCCATCCAGTCGAGGCACTTAGCACCTGCTCGGGGTTTTCCAATTCCTAGGGAAGGTTCCGTCTGCCTTATTTCTCACCCTGACTACTCCCGGCTCCTCCCTCCCTTCCGTCTCTCTGGTCCAGATGTTCCAGGACTAAATGCCATTCCTTCTGAGTCCTGCTGAGTCCAAATTTGGAAATGTGGGCTAATGGAGGATCCTTAGTTAATGGGCTTCCCCTCCCACGTAACACTCTCCAGACATGCTCCTTTAGCCTAGGGGACGGAATGGAAAGGTGGGAATTTCTTGTTCGGCATCAGGCCTTGATTGAAGAAGAGATTTTGACAAGGGGGTCCTTCAAGGCCTTTGAACTCAAATCCTGGTGTGGCCGCCCACCTCTGCCACCAGGGGAGGGAGGGAGGGAACCCTTCCTCCAGCCTCTGACTCATCCACTTCTGTCTCATCGTCTCCAGCTCTGTGGGTGCCAGGGTTAGAGTGTTGAGTTTGGACAGCCTCTGGACGAGTCTTCGGCTGACTCCTGAGTTCCTCTGGCTTCGGGACCTGGGGATGTCTCCAGGGTTTCCTCAGTTATAGAGCAGATAGTTCTGTGGGCTTCCCAGGGGGCCGCAGAGGGTACACCTGGGAATACAGCCCAAGCACGTTCTAAACTACAGACTGTGATACATATGAGTGATATCATTACGCAGCCTGATTCATCAGGGAGAGCCAGAGGGCACGAAATGCCGAAGGACCCTCAGAAAACATCCCCTACAGTGGCCTGAGACGTCCCCTGGTGTGCTTGTGTTGAGGTTTTGGCTCTGTATAGGCGGAGGAACACTCTGTATTTGACCAGAAGGAAGTGAGGTGGGCCGGACTACGAGAAAGGCCAGCAAGGGTGACACATCAGATGAGGCGATAGGACGGCCCATCTGGTCTGGAGGACACAGGTGGGGCTGGGAACCCACCTTTGAACCTCCCACTCCTTGGTTTCAAGGCCTCTGTGCTGCCTCCTTTAAAATGCTGAGACAGGTCTTCTCCAGGGACTGTCAAAACCTCAAGAGGCAATGGAATTCTCTTGGGTAGATTACCCAGAGAATTTCCAAATCCACCTGATAATTTCAGAGAGAGCCTTAAACAGACCCACCACTTTGTGAGCCTGGAAGCTATAGTCCCCCTGGCACCATGCCACCTGGTATGAACTCGACACTTACAGGACTAACCAGCATCTTTGAATTAAGGTAAATCCCGTTCATATGGAAAATCCAGTGCGGAACTCTGCTTCTTTGTCATTTTCACATCTCTTCATTCTGAAGATCAAAGCTGCTGTCCTTTGGAGCGATTACTTGACTAATTGCGTGGTTGTAGCTTACACCCAGTGAACAGTTGAATGGCTTTTTTTTCTGTCAGAATTACACCTTCTCTAGGAGTTGGAAAGGAACAATGGTTCTGGTTGAGTCTGGTCGTAGTAATACTGATATCCTTCATGAATAGTAAAAAGATTGCTTTTTTAAAACCTTCCTTGGTTAAATTGATCCCTTTTCTATAGGGACTTATAAAAATGGGTAGTGTATGAAAACAGCCTAAACAGTGGCTGTTGGGGATGAGATGGAACTGAAAGACATAATTCCTCCTGGAAATGCACGAGGCAGCGGGAAATGCTCTAACACACGAACTTAAAATACTTCGTTTTCTTTTTACCTGGTCTTGGAAGTGAAAACATGTCATGTGACATTTTTTTTCCTGCCCATGTTTTCTTATTCTCCCCCCCCCGCCACCGCCCACCTCAAGCAAAAGCATATGATGGATTTTGGTGGGGTCCTTCTGTTGTCAGATGCTTCATTTCATGTAGTCCATCCAGAATCGTCCCTATTAACAAATTCCTAACATAGTAATTCATCTAAAATGAAGTCGATTTCCAGGGAGCCTCTCCAGAGCATCCCCAGCTCACTTGCTGGCCTGGTGGACAAATCCACCTTACATTGCTGAAGGAAAACAAGGACACGGGAGTCATCTTGACACGGGACTTCAGCGTCGCTTTGGGTAGCATCCTGCAAGATGCATTTACCCAGGAAAAGAAGTAAAATGCATCTTGTTCCCAAATGTTGAAAGGTAGACAACAAACGGCGTACTTTTAATTACTTGAGTGCTTTAGCACAGGAAGTAGTCATTTTATAGTTACCTTCAATACGTAGACTACAAATTATTAGTGCATGAAAATGGCATCCAAGTTCTGCTGCCGGGTCTAGTAATTTTGGATATTTTCCATGCTATTACTGCCTGCTCCATATACCTTTACTGGTTCTTTTTGAAATTAACTTAATGGCACTCTGCAGAAACGGACTGCCTACTGAGCGTGAGCGCTTGCCTGCAAAGATGGACTGAGTTCCCACTGAGAGGCACTGATTCGGCACAAACGGAGAAATGCTTTAGCATTAATTTACTTGAGTATCAAATTATTCAAAATAAATAATTAAAGGGTTTTTAGGAGTCAGAGTCAATATTTGCTTTCAATATTTTGGATCCATTGACACGTATCTCGGATTGAGAAAGGCCCGGGCCTGCCAAGTTCTGCCTCAGCAGCAAACGCATCCCCGAGCTTTTGCTACAGGTTTTTCCCTTCAGGCGTTTAATGTCGCTTCTCTGTCCCTGAAATTTCTCCGCAGCTCCCATTATGCTTATCTGGCAAGCCCATCTTCCCCCTCCCAGAGCTCGGGTGGTTTAGTGGCGTCTGACGTCCTTCCCTTTTTACTAGCCTGGGGGCTGCAGACCTCCTCCAGCGGGATTGGGTCGCTGGGGAGAGAGAGGTGTGGGGACAGGAGGCCTGCGTGATCCCGGGAAGGCTGCTAACCACAGCACGGTCGTGCTGGGGAAAAGAGCCCCCAGAGGCTGCTCCTAGAGCTGCAGTTTGACCCTGTCATCAAATCAAAATCATCTCCAGGATCACCAGCCCTACCCTTGGGTGGAAGCTCCTCCTCCCTCAAGCTCCCGGGGATCCTGGGCTTGGACCTCCACCCATTGTTTGCAGCCTGGGTAACAAACAGCAACCCAAGGACAGGATAAGAGACCATAGAGGGAGGTCTCAGTACTGAAAGGGTGTGGCCATCCTTCAACTCCATGCACCGTGTGTACGTGCGTGCTCACACGTGTGTACGCTCGTGCGCGCGTGCGCACGTTTGGCCAAGTGGTTGGCACACAAGACTGTTGTCTTCTTACATTATCACTTGGGGGGCCGTGATGGGGGGGGGGACCCAGTCCTTTGAGACTGAGTGGTTGCTAAGTATTTCTGGTTAACCCATTTTCAGCCCGTGTGAGGGGAAGAGGGATGTGAATATCCCTTTAATTTCCCTCTCCCACTCTCCCTGTCTCAGTCCAGAAGCAAGCAAGGACCCAAAGAGTCATGGAGAGAAAGGAAGAAGCAGCGTTAATTCTACGAAGGGCTCTCCAGTCTCCCTCCATAAAGGCAGGACAATTTCCATTTGAAAGGGAGGACTGTTAATGAGCTCTATTCTCCTAGCCTATCACCCCACAAGCAAAGGGGCTGCTTTGAAGTCAACACGGTCTATTATGGGTGAAATAAACCCCGCGGAACAAAGGGCAGTTCAAGTACAGACTTGCAGACGCTAATGGCACACGCTCAACCCCACTTCAGTTCTGCTGGCGGCTCCCATCCGAGGACGCCCTGAGCCTCGCGCGATGGGACTTGGCATCCCCCAGGCACCTCTGCTCTTCTGGGACGTGAGGCCCTCAACGGAGGCTTCTCATTGGTGGAAAAGCCCATCCCTCATTTCCTTCAGGTTTTAGAGAGCTATGGGTAAAGACTTCTAAAGGTTTTATCAAAATGTTTTCCTTTTCAAGTACTCACACGGGAAAAGAACACAGTTATAAACATGGTAGACTGGCCTTTTTGGCTGCATCTGAAATGAGTATTTTCTGCCTATGAGTTAAGCAAAGAGCACTGAGCACCAGTAATTGGAGAACACGGTCTAAATGCCCTCCTCTTCTCTGAGCAGGAGGAACTTGGCTTCAAATGTTAATCATCTTAGGCGTGGATTTCATTCCGATTACCCTGCAGTATCGGGCTGCTCTGAAAGCAGAGGAACACACAATGCTTTCTACACAAAATGAAGAAGAAAGCGGCTTTCTGCCACCACAAATCTGGGCCGCAGAGGATGAGTCCGTCTACTGAAATGTGCCACCACGTCCCACCATAACTGCTAGGCTGCTGTCAGTACCGCGTGGGCACCCACAGGAACACGTGTGCCACTGCGTGTGAGCACAGCTTCTAACATGCTCCACCTGTTACCCTGCGGGCTCACCTCTTTCTGGAGCAGTAAGACTGATCTCAGCAAGGCAGGACAGTTTTGAGGATTAAGTCAGTGAGAGGTTGGAAAAATAATTGGTGTGGCATCTTTTAATTGGCATTAAAAAATTGAACTCAAAACGTTATCAATTACACATCCTCTTAAATTATACACTGAAGAGGGACATTAATAACTATAAAGAGACTGGAAGAGGTGGATACATAAATCACTCATAAACCAGTGTGTGTGGCCCTGAAGCAAACATGGAATATCGGGGTTGCTGACTTTTGTGAGCTCTCCTTTTACAGTACGAAAACAATGTTCTTTACAATTGAGGACGTATTTTAGCAGCAAATCAGAAAACTGTACTTCCTAGCATTCCTCTGTCACTAAGACATTTCTCCTTTTCTAATATTTCATCTTCCATAATTGTACTTGTTTACACTGCTTGTCTATTATTGCAGGACTCCCTGGTCTTCTCTTCCTAGGATTAAACAATCATATTTAAGCATCACCTTGCCCCCTCCAAGAATTTAATGAGAATGAGACAGTCCTTGACATGTCCATGCTTCTATCTCTTGTACTTGTATCCAGGACCCCATCACTGTTCACGTCTCATCATGAATTCCTCCCACCTTGTCCCTTCCTCATCACTGCTCTCCTTTCAGCCAGAGTATGTGGCTCCCTGAGGTCCCCACCATAAACGCGCCTATCCTGGTGCTTACCACATTTAATTTCGTTGCATTTCTACTTGTTGAGTATGGAATATTACCAGACAACAGAAGCCTTCCTTATGTTTCCTTCTAGTTACTACCCTGCCAAAAGTAACCACCATTCTGACATCTATCACCATAGTTTAATTTTACCTGTTTTAAAACTTAATGTGTATGAAATGATATTTCATCCACTTTTGTGTCTGTTGCATCTGGCTCTTTAGCGCAACAATATTTCTACAAGATTCATCAGTATATGTAACAATACTTTGTTCGTGTTCACTGCCCATAATATTCTACTACATGGAGGTATCTCAATATAATCATGTGTCCTACTGTTGATGGATATCTGTGGGTCCCCCAAGTTTTGTCAATTACAAACAGCACTGCAGAGAACGTTCTTGTGCACGTCTTTTGGGAAACGCACAGGTGCACTTCTGCTGGGTATATATATATATATATATATATATATATATATATATATATATATATATATATATAATATATATATATATCCAGGGACGGAATGGCTCGGTCGTAGACTATGTGAGTCATCAGCCTGATTAGATCCCCAAGCAGGTTTCCCAGTGTCTGCATCAGTTCATGCTCTGACCAGCAGTGGGTAAGAGTTCCAGTTGTTTTGCATCTTGTCAACACTTTGGCACTGTCATTCCCCACCACCTCTGTTCTGGTGGCTAAGCAGTGATATCTCTTTGCTGTTTGAAAATCACAGTTCTTTGATGACTAATTATGTTGAACTCTATTTAATATGCTTTTTAGCCATTTGTTGAAGCTTTTTAATGAAATGTACATCAGTTATTTGGGTTTTTTGTTTTGTTTCGGTGTTCACAAATTTTTTGTGTGTGTGTGTGGTACGCGGGCCTCTCACCATTGTGGCCTCTCCCGTGGCGGAGCACAGGCTCCAGACGCGCAGGCTCAGCGGCCACGGCTCACGGGCCCAGTCGCTTCGCGGCACGCGGGATCCTCCCGGACCGGGGCACGAACCCGCGTCCCCTGCATCGGCAGGCGGACTCTCGACCGCTGCGCCACCAGGGAAGCCCCACAAATACTTTTTAATTAAACGTTTTTATTTTGAGGTAACTGTAGATTCACATGCAATTATAAGAAACAATACTGAGATTCAATACATGTTTTACCCAGTTCCCCCAAAGGTAATATCTCACATCACATAGGAGAGTATCAACACCAGGATACTGACACCAATGCAGTCAAGACAGAATATCTCCACCACCCCAAGTATCCCTCATGTTGACTTTTTGTAGTCATACCTAGATCCTTGGTAACCACTAATCTGTTTTCCATTTCTATAATTTTGCCATTTCAAAAATATTATATAAATGGAAACATATGGTATATAACCTTTTGGGATTGGCTTTTTTTCACTCGGCATAATTCATTTGAGATTCATTCAAGCTGTTGTGTGTATCAATAGTTCATTCCTTTTTATCACTGAGTAGTGTTCCATGATATGGATGGATCACAGTTTTTTTAACCATTCACCTGTTGAAGGATATCTGGGTGGTTTCCACTTTTGGGCTATGAATATTCATATATATACATATGTACATATACATATATCATATAATTGTATATGCTTGTGTTCCTGGACTCTTTATTCTATCCTTGCATTGTGAGTTTTAGTAATTGACTTGGGAAACACATCTTTCTCTTATTAAAGTCTAATACATTTTTGACTTCCAGGGTGTCATTTGCATTTCCATATAAATATTAAAATGAATTTGTCAACTTCACACACAAAATACCTCCTAGGATTTTAAGACTGGGGTTTTACTGACTCTCTAGGGAACTGACATAATTACACTGTTGAGTCTGTTAATCAATGCTCATGGTATATATTTCCACTCATTTCAATCTTCTGTAATTTCTTTCAGTGATTTGCTATTTTCTGTGTAGACTCTGTACATCTTTTAGTAGATTTATTCCTAGGTATGTGATTCTTGATGCTGTTATAACTGGTGTCAATGAAAAAAGTCACATTCTAGTTGTTTATTTCTAGTGTATAGAAATGCAATATTGATTTTTGTACATTGACCTTGAACCCAGATGCTTTAAGTCTAATAACTTATCTGTAAGATATTCTATGTACATAATCATGTCACCTGAAAATAATTAGTTTTGGTTCTTCCTTTCCAACTCATACTTTTATTTTTCTTGCTTTATTACACTACTTAGGATGCCTAGTACAAAGTTCTCATGATAGTGATAACAGCAAACACTTTTGTCTTTATTCCAGTTTCTGGGGGGTAAGTTTCAATGTTTCATCGGTAATTATGATCATTGCTGGTGTGTGTGTGTGTGTGTGTGTGTGTGTGTGTGTGTGTGTGTGTGTCCTTTGTCAAATCAAGGAAGTTCTCTTCTAGTTCTAATTTGTTAATTTTTCATTATAGATGAATGCTTAATTTTATTAAATTCATTTTCTGCATCTGCTATAATGATTGAAGGTTTTTCCCTTTATTTTGTCAATGTAGTCAATTACATTGGCTGATTTTTAAATATTATACTAACATTGGATTCTTAAACCTTGTGGAGATGTGATGCATTTGCCTCTTTCTTTCATACCAGATTTGGTTTGCTGATAATTTATTTGGTAAATTGGCATCCAAATTAATGAGAGAGATAGCCTGTAATTTTTCTTTTTCATAATGCTCTTATCAGATGTTGGTGTCAAGATTATATTGGTTTTGAAAAACAAATTGAGAGAGTGGTTTCTCTTTTGCTAGGCTTTGAAAAAGATTGAGTAAGATAGGCATCATTTCTTTCTTAAATGTTCAGAAGAATTCACTAAGGAAGTCATTTAGACATTGAGTTTTCCCTGGGGGATGTCTTTGAACTACATGTTTAATTTCTTAATACACATCAAACTATTCAGATTTTCTATTTCTTCTTGAGTCAGTTTTGTATGTTTCAATGAATTTGCCTGTTCCACCAAAATTCTCCAAATGTATTGACATGAAGTTGCTCAAAATACCATCTTCTTAATGTCTAAAATGTCTACATTGATGACCTTTTTTGGTTGTTGTTCCTGGTATTGTCGCCTCCCTGTTTCTTGATCAGTCTCACTATCTCCATTTATATATTTTGTTAGATTTTTCAAAAAGCCAACTTCAGGCTGTGTTTATTTTCTACTGTATTTGCTTTATGTTTAGCTGGTTTATGCTCTTATCTTTATTCTTCTTTCTTTTTCTGCTGTCTCTAATTTGCTATTAAAACTATATATTGAATTCTTAAGTTCTGTTATACTTTTCATTTCTTTGGGCTCAACTTACTTTTTGTTTTGGGGTTCTTGATATGAGTATTTAGGGCATTAGTCCTCAAATTAACTTCTGTGAACCCTGGGGGTACCCAGGAAATTTAGGATCCCAATGAAGTAAAATATATTTTCATAATAGTACTAAAGCAATATAATACAATATTCATTACCTTTTCTACGGTGTCGTTATTTTTATTGATGGTGTAAAAAGAACAGTGAATAAAATTGTTGGTGCTCTAGCTTGAATTAGCATAGTAGCACCAAAGTGTATTACTAGTCATTATATTCTTTAATGCCACATACTTACAAACAAAATGCTCATTTCACTTAAAAAATATATTTGATGAGTGGTAAAAAATATTAATTAGATTTTTCTTTTAATAAATATTCTGTATTGCAAAATAAGAGATATGCATAAAGCATTTCTGCTGAATACCGAAGTCCAGTGATTGACTCAAAGAAAAACACTTTTGTGATTGTGACACAAAGTGAACTAGCCCACTTTTTTCATGGATTGCTATTTTACTTGAAAAAATATCTGGCAGACAAGTTACGGTTATTTCAACTTGGGTATTTAGCAGACATTTTCCCAAAAGAAGAATAAAATGGGCCTGTCATTTCAAGAAAAATCACTGAGAGTATTTGTTGCCAATGATAAACTTCAAGCTTTTAAGCAAAATTGAACATTTTGGAAGACTTGCATTCACCTACTATTGATATCCACCATGCTGGTTTGCCTAGAACTGTGGGGTTTCCTGGGATGCAGGAATTTCAGTGCTAAAATTGGAATAGTCCTAGTCAAACTGGGAAGGTTGGTCCCACTAACTGTGAACTTGATACCTTACCTATATTTTGAGACTTTTATAATGAGATAGGTAGAGACATTATTGAGTATAATTTTAAAATATTGTATAAGGGTAATGTGTTGATATTTGCAAGATCTACATAACTCAGTAAACTAATATTTTCCAAATGACCATTGCATAAGGTTATAAAATCATGTATGAGTGAAAGACCCACTCAATGTGTAAGAGAGACAATGGATTTTAATGCAACAGAGTATAGAAAAGGCATTCACATGGGTTCAGATTTCACATTGCAATTAACCTTTAAGAAACTATGCCCGCCAAATTTTGGTGTAGTATCAAAGAAGACCTACACAATTATCTGACAAGGCTATTAAAACACTTCTTTGTCCAACTACATAGCTATGTGAAGCTGAATTTTCTCTATATACTTCAACCAAAACAAAATATCACAACAGATTGAATACAGCTGCAAATATAAGAATACAGCTGTTTTCCATTAAGCCAGGCATTACTGAAATTTTCAAAAATGCAAAACAATGCCAAACTTTTCACTTAATATTTTTCTTTAGAAAATATAATTTTTTTCTAAAAGATGTTATCAATGTTAACATGTAATTGATTCATTATTGTTACTTAAAAAGAATTAATAAATATTTTTAAAAGTCTCAGTTTTAATTTAGAATATGGTAAATAATGATTGATATTATTCACATAAACAAAAGTTATTTGCAATCCTCAATGATTTTTAAGACTACAAAGGTGTCCTGAGACCAAGAAATTTAAGTGCCTTTGGCTTAGATCATAATTTTTCAGCCTTTACACACGTCCAATAAATGCATTTAAGGCTATACATTTCTTTCTAGGTATTACTTTATTTGCAAATTTTGGTATAACTTGTTTTTATTATTATTCAGTCCGGGATTGACATATACACACTACTATGTATAAAATAGATAACTAATGAGAACCTGCTGTATAGCACAGGGAACTCTACACAGTGCTCTGTGGTGACCTAAATGGGAAGGAAATCTAAAAAAGAGGGGATATATATATATAACTGATTCACTTTGGTGAACAGCAAGAAACAAGCACAACATTGTAAAGCAACTATACTCCAAGAAAAATTAATTTAAAACATTTTCTAATTTCCATTATGATTTCTTCTTTGATTGTATATTATTCAGAATTGTGTTGCTTAATTTCCAAACAATTAGGAAGGAATTTCTGGTTATCTTTTTGTTATTGATTTCTAGCTCAATTCTACTCTGATCATAGAACATATTATGCATACTGAGACTTGGTTTATAATCCAACATAAATTCTATTTTAAGAAAAGTTTTGTGTGCATTTGTAAAGAATATGTATCCTGAAGTTGTTGGGTGTGGTATTCTATGTATGTCAAACAGGTCAAATTTGTTAACTGTTGCTTTTAATTCTTCTATAAACTTTTTATTTTTTCTGATTATTCTATCTTCCACTGAGAGAACTGTATTAAAATCTCCAAGTAAATTTGTGGATTTCTATGGTTTTGCTTTTACTTCTGTTTGGTTGCGAATGTTTTATTAGGTGGAACACACAGAATTATTTTATCTTGTTGCTGAACTTTCCCTTTAATCATTATAAAATCTCTCTCTTCATTTCTAATAATATGTCTTGTCTTAGAGTCTACTTTGTCTGATATGAACATAGGTACAGGAGTCTTTTGGGGGCTGATGTTGGCATGGGATCTCTACTTTCATTCTTCTACTCTGAACTTGACTGTGTCTTTGCAAATAAAACAAGCAGCATCTAGCATATACGTAAGCAGCATGTAGTTAGGCTTTAAAAAATTCATTTAAAAGATAATATGAGTCTTTCAATTGGTGTATTTACTCCATTTATGTTCGATGTAAACTTTGGTGTTGGGATTATATTTGAAGTCTTATTCTTTAGTTTTTACTTGTTTTCTCTATTTGCCCTAACCTGATGCCAATTAATGTAATAAAACATTATTTATTCTTCAAATGTTCACTGTCTATCAGATTACTGGTTAAATGTTCTTTTTATTTTTTCTTTCATGGTTATTCTAGAGATTTTTTCTGAGTCTGGATGACTTGCACATTCTTGGCTTGTTAGAGTCAACCTCAGATTAAATCTTTTATCTTTTTTCCAACATTGCAAGGACTTTATAACACTTTAATTACATTTGTTCTGTAGATTTCTTTGAGTAGTATGGATATTTTAACAATATTATTTCTTCCAATTCATGGGCATGGAAGATCTTTCCATTTACTTGTGTCTTCTTTGATTTCTTTCATCAATGTCTTATAGTTTTCAGTGTACAGGTCTTTCACCTCCTTGGTTAAATTTACCCCTATTCTTTTTGGTATACTTGTAAATGGTATTGTTTTTTAAATTTCTCTTTATTATAGTTTGTTATTAGTATATAGAAAGACTGTATAGCATATACAGATTTCTGTGTATTGATTTTGTATCCTGCAACTTTACTGAATTCATGTATTAATCCTAATAGTTTTTTGGTGGTGTCTTTAGGGTTTTCTATATATCATGTCATCTGCAAATAGTGAGTTTTACTTCTTCCTTTTTAATCTGAATGTCTTTTATTTATTTTTCTCACGTAATTATTACTCTGGCTAGGAGTTCCAAAACTATGTTGAGTAAATGTGGTGAGAGTATGTACCCTTGTCTTTTTCCTGGCTTTAGAGGAAAAGCTTTCAGCTTTTCACTACTGAGAATGATGTTAGTTGTGTGGCCCTTTCTAATGGTCTTTGCTTCTTTCTGCACTATGTGAATCTACTTATTACAATTTTTTTGCCTTAATAACTTGCTTTCATATTTCTTTTAGTATGGGTGTACTGTAAATAAATATTCTCATTTTTCAAATGTCATGTGTTCTCCATTTTCGAAAGATATTTCAATGAGCATAAATTCCCAAATTAGCTATGAGTTTCTTCTAGCATCTTAAAGATTTCTCTCCCTCGTCTTCTGGCTTTTTCTTCATTTCTTTTGAGAAAGTGCTTGTCCATCTGATTATTTTTCCTTTGTTTATCCTTGGCTGCTTCTGCTATGAAACATTTTTTCCTGTCTTTGATTTTCCGTTTTACCATGAAGTGGCTTTTGTATTTATCCTTTCTGGGGCCTTTGTGGAACATCTTGAAATTCTTCTGTCAGAGTTGGAAAATTCTCACCCACTATCTCTTCAAATGATGCTTTTATCTAACCTTTCCAGTTAACCATATGTTAGATTTCTTTACCCTGTCTCATATATCTCTTACGTTTTCCTGTGCCAATTTTGGATCTTTCATATTGACCTGTCGCCATTTCACTTATCATCTCTTCTGCTGTGTCTAACCTTCAGGTAAATCCACTGATTAAATTCTCAAGTTCTGTATTGTATTTCACTATGATTCTTTCTTATGCTTTCTTATAGAGTGCAGTTTTCTGATGAAATTCTCTATTTTTCATTAAGTTTCTTAAATATATTTATTATAATTCAAGTTCATATCTGATTACTCTAGTATCTCGATCGCCCGTGAGCTTATTCCTGTCATCAGTTGTTTCTCTTGATTTTTATCATTTATTCCTATTGCATGTCTCACTTGATAAGTTTGTACTTGAATGTCAAGACCTCATATAAAAATAGTAAAGCCAGTGGATGATGTTGTCATTTTCTTCTTGAGGGGGAATAGAGTAGGGGAAGATGACCTTGACCTCACCTAGGCTGGGTTTCCAGCTGTGGAAACGGTGACCTATTTATGGTTTGCCCTTATTCCTGGGCTACAGTGTTTCAGGAGTTTCAGCTGAGAACCAGCAGTACTTACCAGGGCCCTCCTCCTTAGTGGGCTCTGAACTTCAATTTTTGTCTCGCCAGGACTCTGCGCCTGCCCAAATCCCTGCTTAGATCTTAAGCCTCTTAGCAGCCGCTCTGCTCTCGGTGTCTCCTCCTTTGCCCCATGCTTGCATTCATTGCTCAGCATTGACAAATGCCCTGGGGAGAACTGGGTGTGGAATAACAGGGGTTATTCTCCGGGGGTTTCCTTTACACTAGAATCTTGGCCTCTCGTTTTCTGGCCGCACTGCATTCCAATTGTTGTCTTCTCAGCCCATTGAGACTTTTCTGGGCTCCCACTTTCTTTCAACTCTATTTCCTATGCTGTAAATTGGCAAATACCCCAGTGGGAAAAAAAAGCATCAGTGAACAGAAGACTCAGCCCACTGCTTTTCCCTTCCCTCTGAGATTTCGAACCCTCCAGTCCTGGCTGTCTTGATGGGTTTCCAGTGTCCTCAAGCAGATTATTTTCTATCCAGCTTTTATAGTTGTTCTTAATGGCAGGGTCACGTCACTGCTACAGGCTCCTCTGTCTTAGCCAGAAAGATTCACTTTTGTATAAGGGGTTTCCTAATAGCCCTTCAACGTTTGCTTTGCACTCGGTCCTAGGGGCTACCACTGGACTTGGAATGTTCTTGGGGGAAGAGTGAGCTGGAGTTGCTCTGGGCCTTGATATTTGACGAGGTGTCATATCTTGTTTGTTTTGCTGTGGATTTTGCTTTACTGATTGAAATATCCGTTGATATCCTTAGAATGCCAAGTTAGGGGTTACAGTCGTCACTCAAACAGGGGCTGGGCATCACAGCGTCTATCTTGGAGGGAGAAAGACAAAATGCAAGCATTTCCTCTTGAAGGAATTGGATCTGGAGATACTGGATACACAGGCTCTGGCTTCGATGGGCATTTGGTAGGGCTGCCAGTCAGATGTGTGTTGGCTTTCACAGCGGCCGGTGGCCTCGTCTGTTCTTTTCACTGGCCAACCTGTATTCCAGGCTGCTTCTGCGTAAACCCCCATGCTTAATGCTGCCCACATGGAGATAAAGAGAAAGTGGTTTCCTCAGGCAACTGAGGTCTTTGGTTCCAGGCTCATCTGAGAGGCCCGCTTGGTCTTAACGGTGCAGCATCTCAGTCATCTGCCTCAGGTTTTAGCTGTCAAAACAAACCAGTTCTGGGTCACTACCCCACGGTGCCAGCCGGAATTATGATACTGGTGGTTTCTCCCCATATCCCTGGCTCCCAAACAGATAGGCCCCAGATCTTTGCTTCTGTCTGACCCCGAGCATTTTAAAGCTGGCGTTTACTTACACCAGCCAAAGTTACCATAATAACAAAGCCCTTTGCTTATTTTCCAGCTTTGTCTATTCTTTCTCCTGGCTCGGGGGCTGGGTTGTGGTTGGCTTTGTTCCACAGCCCTCTTTCATCTTACGTTCCTGGCACCGAGTGCTGGAACAAAGTTGAAGTTGCCACTTAAATTTAGGAAGCTAGGACATATGAAATGAGGACTGGTTCCCTTGGAAAATATCTACTTTGCCTAGTTTACAACCTGAAGGTGCTGACTAATGGGGCATTAAGCTCATGGCTCCATTGAAGGTGGGGGGCTTGGACAATTTCTCTTCTATGGACACCGTTGGCATTTGGCTGGTCTCAGGACCCCCTTCTCAAATGATTTTTTTAAGTCTATGAAATGAAAGCAAATATTGTTGAAATAACCGAAATTAAGTTTTCACATATTGACAAAAACATACGGATGGTACAGACACTATAGTAAACGTAGGATATGTGCTCCTTTAACACATTAGTGACCTGGTCTGGTGGAGGGGCGGTCAACACTCTTTGTAGAAGGGATGCTGGGAATTACTGACATTCCGTGTCGCATTGTGTTTGTAGCAGATGTCTCAAAGCATCTCTTGATTTCTATCCTTACTGCTAATAGCACCATATGGTCTGTTGCCTGCATTCAGAATTAAAGATATGCCGCATTTCAGTAATTTTTCCCATCCAAGTTGATGAATCCCTGAATTCTCTCCAGGTTAAAACCCACGTAAGGATTGCCCTGTGCCTCTGAGGCCCGAGGAAGGAGCATCCGTGTCCGCACGTAGAACAGAAACAGGCCAGGCTGGTCCTGCGGTGTTTTAACACGGGGCTGGTCCCATTTGCCCCCGAGCCTTAAGAGCAAACCGAATTCATCCAGCATTTATCGAGCAGCTACTATTGTTAGGCCCTGTGCATGTTGGTCCACGTCCCCGGGTGCCCCCTGGGCCCTCGGGTCCCAGCTCCTCTGCACAGACGGGGAGCGAGGTGCTGTCTGAAGGTCCAGGCGGCACCCCTGGGGTCCTGTTCATCACAGTAACTCTCCCTGAAGAGCAGCTGTGTCGATACCGCTGTCAGCCTGGGAGAGCTGGTCACGGTCATACTATTGAAAACCAGCGACAGCAACTCATTTTCTGCTGTGCACTGCACACACACACACACACACACACACACACACACTCACACACACGGAGGAAGAAGTAGGGACTGGTCTGAAGAGAGGCTGAAAATTAGATGGGCTCCGAGGTTCAGCCCTGCTCCCATCTGGAGGTCCCCCTTGAGAGAGGGGGCGGTAGAGGTAGATCTACAAGCCAATGGTCAGCCAGGAGCCTCTGCTCAGGACTTAAATGCAGGTGTTGCTGGAAAAGCCCCCAGACTTTTGGGGCAAACAACCAAAGTATTTAGGAGTTGCAGGCCTCCAGGATGTGGACAGGAGCAGCACACATGGGACTTGCTGGCAGCCACGAAGCCAGGGCTGGTCGAGGCCTCTGGATCCGGAGAAGCCAACACAGGAATGCAGGGGGTTGGGGGCGGGGGGCAGAGCTTGACCGCAGACCCTGGACAGGAGTGGATACCCAACCTGTGAGCCACCTGGGGTGGGACAGGGTCACCGGCAGACTGCCACAACCCTCATTCTAAGGGAAATGTGCCATTTGGCCGATATTTCCTTATTTCTAATTTTTGTAATGAAAAAGGCCACTTGCAGTCATAGTAAAGGGAAGAAAATATCAACAACGACAACAGCAGTGAAAGCGATAACCTCACCACCTGAGCCCACTCCTGAAATTGTAGGTCCGGAGCAAGAGTCAGGTAGACACAGGCCATGGGACTCAATACGGAAGAGTCACCAATGCAACGAACCAAGCTGTCGGATAGATGCCATTTGCTCCTCCAATGTTGGCCAGGATGCTTCCCTGGCTCCCTGGAAGGGAGGCTCGAATTTAGAGTTTGGTGTCAGACTCCTGGGTGCCCCGTGCGTGAGAATGGTAGTGCTAGAGCTGGCACCTGGACTTGGACCACGTGTCTCTCTTTCCACCTCTGACCACCTCTTGCACTTTGAGGGCCTTACACACGAGTTCTGCCCCCTCACATGCACCCACAGTGGCCCCTGGGCTAGGCTTGGAGGCTCTGAGTGGACGTGCCTTCAACAGGGCAGGTCACAGAGGAGACAGGCTGGGGTCAGCCAGGGGCCACGAACTCCAGGTGAGCTTTACCCTGGGGTCTTCTTGACCTTGTCTTATGAGCAGGTGAGGGGCCAGAGCAGGAGCTTGTAAAGTTCAAGGTGCAGGGCATGAGCCCCTCTTTCCTGACCCGAGGAGGTACCAGCATCACATGACTCATCTATGCTCATTTGCCCGTAGAAACCTCCAACCCTCCTCCACATGCCAGGTGCTTTTACAAGGTCGAAATTGGTGCATATGCCAGCTGGATTATTTTCTCACTTTCCATTGTATCACAAGTATTTCCTTTGTATCTAAATAGTCTTCCTAGATAAAATACTTTTATTGCCCTCGAAATACATAATCATTGTAGATGAATAAGAAAATACAGAGTATTATGAATAAAAGAATTACTGTATATTGTCCCAGAATCCATAGATAGGTGTTATTAACATTTTGTATATTTCCTTTCAGGACATTTATGATACATATTCATATATATTTTTCTTTTCAAAAATAGGATTTTCCTGTAAGTGTTGTTTTGCAGCTTGCTTTTTCCACATTTACTGTATCTCAAATTTCCCCAGGTGAATGCATGTATTTCTCCAACATTTTTCTTAACGGCACCTAGTATTTCTTCGTATGGCTAAACAACAACAACAAGGATAATAATATAATACAAACCAGCTCTGTGCCAGACTCTACGTGTTTTGTTGGATTGAGTCATCACAGGATTTCTGCGAGATGGGTATTGTGGCCCTCACTCTTAGGATACAAAGTTTCTGAATTTTATAAATAATACTGTGGTGAACTTAATTACTTACTGTAGGAACTTAGTAACCTAATTTTTGAACTTATTTTAGTTTACCTTCAGAATAATTCCTAGGAATGGAACCACAGGGTCAAAGACCGTGCATATTTTAAATAAACTTTATGTGCATTGACAAATTTCCCTCTAGAAAGCTTTCAGCAAATTAAAGTTTCACCCATAGCAACGCGAGAATGGCCCTTCCCTTTGCCCGGGTTAATGAGCACCCTGATACCATCACTAAAACGCAAAGAAAAACAAAACAAAACAGACGAAACCCTACTGGGTTAACAACAGAGATACAGTAAGAACCCTGGATAATTGGCTACCTGTGACTCTGGGTGATCTAGCTAGCTATATTTCAGAACTTAACCATTCATATTTCTCTTCTGTGAATCACCTTTTGCCACGTTATTTGCCCACTTTTCCATTCATCTTTTTCTTATTGATTTGTGAGTATTCCTTTGTATCTCAAGGCTAATAACCATGAGCTAGTCATAGATTGATATTTAGCAAACGTTTTCTCTCAGTTGGCTTCCATTTTAACTGTATATTAGGCATGTCCCCTTTTAGCAGTTTTTAAAATTTTTATTTACACAAATCTTTAATAATTTCTTCCGTTTCCTTATTTAGGTCTTGCGCTTGGAAAGGCCTTTCTCACACTAAACTTGTATATTTAAAAAAAAAATCATGTATATTTATTATTTGTCCCTACATGTTATTTTTCACTTACTTTTTATTTTCATTTGGAGTTTATTTGTTGTGAGATATGAGGTAAGGATGTAGTTTAAGTTTTTAATAATTTAGCACCAGGCGCTGAATAATCTTTCTCTCCTGCATCCATTTGACATCACTTGTTTTCTTAATTATCTCAGGACTTTCATTTTTAGTCTAAGTTCTTTGTCTGGCTGTGGTCTGGATTTTCTGGAGTCACATAGTGTGCTGCATGTGATGTGCATAGTAATATATGTTGATACGTGAAAGTGGAATTCTTCCCCATTACTCTTATTTTTCAAGATTTTCTTGTTTTGTTGGGGTAGGGATTCTTGAAGATGAAATATAATTTTTACTACTATCAGCTGCATGCTATTTATTAATTAATACATTAATATTGTAAACCAACATCTAATAATAGTGTTAGCTTCTCTAGATTTTTCTAGAAGGAAGATATTTGAAGAGCCAGCTTTTGCTCTAGTTGCATTACCACTGCACAATATGTTCTGGGGTTTAATATTTGGGGGAAATAGTCTCATCCTTTTCTTCCTATTAAGCTGTCGAGCCAAATTTTTCTCCTTTTGTCCATCCGTGAAAATGGCTTTGCCTTCCTCACCTTGTCACCCGGATCCTCACTGTCTGGGTGCAGTTTTGACCCCCCACTTCTCCTTATGGCTTTAAATCAGAACTAAATCCAGGTGAACCCCAGGTTCTTTCTGAGACTGTCAGTGATCAGGAGTCTGTTTTGAATTTTCTGTTTAGAGCTGCACCTCCATCTTGAATACCCGCCACATTGTACAAGAGCCCAGATGCGCATGGGAACTCTAGCCTGGGGCCTTCCTATGTCTCGGACTGGGTAACGAGGCTGCCAGCGGGGTCCTCCTATCTTTTGTGTTTGCTTAATAAAAGTTTACTACGAATTTGTTGAGAACAAGGAAGCATGGAAAGAAAGAGGATACAGGAATTAGGAGTTCCATCCTCCCTTCATTCCCAGCCTCAAACACTACCATGTCCCATGATCTTTGCCAGTTTAGAAATGAGCACGAAGTAAACTTTATATTTGAACCCAAAATTATTTGGGGCAGCAACAGGGGATGGAAAAGTCTAGCAGTATGAGCACTAAAGACCAAGACCAGCAGTATGAGCACTAAACCTCTGTGCTCCCACTGGGTGGGCACATCTCCTTGACTTGGAGGGGTCACGCCCAGTCCCCCCACTACCCCCTTTAGCAGTTACTGCCCCGGCCTGCATGGATGCCAACATGGACACATCCCAAGCCCTCCTTGCCTGATGCTGGGCTCCCCCTGCTTTTAGCCCTGAGAGGCTGGAGTGCGTGAGATGAGCTGCCTGCTGACACGTTTCTGGCCTTATCTGCACAGACCCGGGTACAGGAAGGAGAAATGGGAACCATGCCCTCAGGATGGTGTGGCCTGGGTCCCCCTGTGAGTAACAGCTGAGCGCTCCAATCCCAGATGTCTGGAACAATCCGCCATGCCCCTGGGTAATGGAGCCCATTTCAGCATGCCCCTCCCTGGCTGGTTTCAGAGAAGAATTGCTCCATGTTCCTACTGTTTTGCAAATGCATAAAAATGGCTAGAAATGTTGGTCACCACATGAGTCCTTTTATTACAACGGAAAAGTAGGAAGGGTGTTGTTAGTTCAAACAAATAGTGTTGCAGGCACAATATGTTACATGAAGAAAAGCTAATTTTGTGTTATTAAATATAATCAGAAACACAACGTGAGGTTTGCATGTTGACATGGCGTGCTAGGTATCTTAAAATGGCTCGGCAGGCTGCCTTGTTTGCACACTGCTTAAACTTTCTCATCGATGAGATTTTGCATGATAACTAGAATATTAAAAATATATGAAAGGGCTTCTCTGGTGGCGCAGTGGTTGAGAGTCTGCCTGCTGATGCAGGGGACGTGGGTTCGTGCCCCAGTCTGGGAAGATCCCACATTCCGCGGAGCGGCTGGCCCTGTGATCCATGGCTGCTGAGCCTGTGCGTCTGGAGCCTGTGCTCCGCAACGGGAGAGGCCACAGCAGTGAGAGGCCTGTGTACTGAAAAAAAAAAAAAAAAAAAAAAAAAAAAAAATATATATATATATATATATATATATATATATATATATATATATATGAAAAGTGGCCACATGCTTCTCAGCAAACACAAGCCCGGGTTACTGGGAGGTAGCTCCCCTTAGCAGAGCTGCAGGTTGCAAAACCTCAGCGGCCACTCCAAGGCTCTGAGGAATCAGGGCTGAGCTGCAGGCTTGCTCTCTGCCTCTCAGTGTCCTGGGCTGCCCACACTGAAGCCCTGTCAGCATCCAACAGTGCAGTTAGGCATGGTGGTAGGGAAACACTCTTTGATCCTAACAGCTATTCCTTGGGTGGCAAAGCTGTAACTGCCTGTCACTGAGTCCCTGCCACATCATAGGCCCGGCCACTTTCTCCCTTCTCTCTCCACTTCTTATGAACCTTCCAGAACCTTCTAGAAGGTTCTGGAAGGTTCATAAGAAGACTGGAGCAGGTGGCTACATAGGTAGCTTTTTCTGGATGTGGGGACTTGCACTCATTTATTTTCTACAAAGCAAGGGACAGAAAACATTTTGCTCTCAGACAAATGAGTCTACTGTCCATTACCCTAGGTGTTCTTTAAACATTAAGAGATGCTTTGAGCAGAACATGTTAAAGACAGGTATGACACTCACTTGCCTTGATCACAGGACACACCCAGCCCTGCCCCTGAGAGATGCCTAATCTTGGACAACAGCACAGTCTCCTGCTCTGTCTGTTGAGGGACATTGCTTAAATACAGAAGAAAGGAAAAAGAAATGGAAAGGAAAGGAAAAAACTTGTCCTTCATTAACCAAAAAGATCATTTTGGAATTGATTATTTGCACATTGGAGATAGTACTGATTTACAGCGTCAGTTGCTTCTTCTCATGGACATTTATGGTTTGAGGTAGTAAAAACAACCTGCTGAGTGATGGGGGAAGCCCTGCCATCCTGTCTGATATGGTGGCAGAGTGGACACTCCATCTATCTAAAAGTTTATGTGACACATAGATGATACACCCAGACATGCCATTATTTTTACCATGTATTAGTTAGGATAGGCCAAGTTTTGCTGATGTAACAAACCCCAAAGCTTATTTCCATCCACGCGAAGCATGCTCTGGGTGGCAACCCCTGGTGGCTGTCCTCCACCTGGTGACTCAGTAATCCAGGCTGCTCCCACATTGTGACATTCCCGTCTCAACACATGGCTACCAGGTCACAACAGCAGGACCAGAGAGAGAGCACTAAAACCTCCCCTTCACTCTCCTGGGCTTTGGCCCACAACCCACCTGCTAGAACCAGTAACGTGGTCCCGACCTATAGCTGCAGGAAGCCTGGGATGTGTAAACTCTCTTCCACATCCTGGAAGAGGGGCATGACATGGGACTTGGTGAACGAGAGGCATTTAATTTTTATTTAATAGAGGGAAACATGTAGATGGTAATAAATTGTCCAGAAGCAATGAGGATGGAAAGCAGTACTGCCCCTTCCACTCCATTCTGCTCCCTAGTTGTAACTTTCCTGTTCTCCTTGCTCTGGTTGGCCTTCATAATTGAAGGTAATATGCTTATAACTCTAGTGCTTGTTTTTTGGATCTATACAATATGAATTTATACTTTTGTAGAAGATAAGGATTTTACTTATACTTATACTTTGCTTTACTTATATAGAAGATAAGGATTTTAGTTATATGTCTATACTTAGACATATTGAAAGTCTTTGACAACAGGTGCACCCAGGCATTAGCCAACAGGTGTGAGCGCTGTCCAAGGTGCTGGGGTAGGTTCCACAGGTGTGCTGCGACACCAGCTGTTAACCGTTTAGTTGCTAAATCAGGGGATGGAATCCAGTGGAAAGACTGGTGGAGGGGGGTGATGGGGAGGGGAGGAGACACGAGCAGTGACAGTTCCCCCAGCTCTGTGGAGCCATTTCAATACTTTAAGGGTGATTACAGCTTTGCTGCAGCTGGATGTCAACCTGTGTATACCAATCTCACTAACTTATCCCTATGTTTGATATCACCATTAATATTGTTTCAGTTGGTTACCTTTTTAATTTAAATAATGTGTCTAATGCTCTAGTTTTGGTTCTTTCGTCTTGAGCAGTGTGTCTGTTAAATTATGAAATGAATATACTAGCATTCCAGTCTTTCTGTTTTTTTATTTTAATTCATCATTTAAGGCAAATGAAACTTTGTCAGGTATGGTTTCTTCTAGATAAATTCACACACCATGTGAAATTATTCCTGCAGCAGGGGTGGGGACAGAAAAGGCTCTGATTCTGACCAAGATCCCAGCAATGTGGCTCCTGCCTTCCTCTATGGACCAATATAAGAAAGGTCCAGCCTCAGCTCATAGCTGGTATTCTTGCCCCTTGGGCGACTAATTTTTATTCTGAGTCTAGTCTCACTGTGTTCTGGGCTTAAAAAGTAGGCCCCGTTCAAAGAGCCGAGCCCAGCTCACACCAATACAGCATCTGGAGAGAGAAGGAGTCTTGACAATCAGGAGGCCTTGAAGAAGGACATCCTTCCCCACCTGCACCAGCTTCCTGTTGCTGCAGTAACAAACTGCCTCAAATTTAGAGACTTAAAACAAGGCAGATTTATAGTCTTACAGTTCTGGAGGTCAGAAACCCAAAATCAGTCTCACTGGGCTAAAGTCAAGGTGAACGGGGCTGGTTCCTTCTGGATGCTCCAGGGGAGAGACATTTTCCTATAGCCTTCGCCACCTTCCAGAGGCTGCTGCATCCTTCGGCTCAAGTCCCCTTCCTCAATCACTCCACCGCTGGCTTCCCTCCTCGCCTCTTCTACTTCTCATTCTGATCCTGCCTCCTTCCGAGAAGGACCCTTGTGATTGCGCTGAGGGCTCACCTGAATAATCCAGGGTAATCTCCCCACCCAGGTCTTTAATTTAATCCCACCAGCAAAGTCCCATTTACCATGTAAGGTGGTATACTTACACGTTCTGGGGAGCAGGAGGGGGACATTTGGGGAGGCTTTTTCAGGGTCTCACAAGACTGGAACAAGAGTAGTGGAGTTAAGGGAAGGGATGGGACTTGTTGGAAGACAGTGATTAGCTGGGTGCAGCCCGAGCTGACCATCATCGGTCTGGCTCCAGGAAGGGGAGATGGAAGCAGTCACGGGCCAGAGATTAGTGACTGGCTGAAGACAAGGTGAGATTTCAAATCTGGGCCCTTTGGTACAGCTGAGAAGGGAGAGTTCTTAGGTACTTCGGGGACGAGCTGGTGGAGACAGTCAAGGTGATCAGGTACAGAGCGAGGACAGGCCAGTCCATTCCAACCCCATCCAGGCCCAGCAGAACCTATTGATCCCTGGCTGGAAACAGGCATTCCAGTGAATGAAGCTGAGGTTTCCTGTTAGTTTCCCTCCAAGAAGTGCACTTGCTGTAGTTTTTCATAATTATATGAGCAAAGATTTGTTTCAAGGGGAGCTGGGGTGTGGGAGATGAGCTCATTTAAGATGATTCCCCGAGGTGGCCTTAGAAATAACAGGTGCAGCAATAATTGCTTTTGGATTTATTTATATCTCTGAAAATTCCAGGCATTTAAGGCAAATTAGGGATAAATTCCCAGGTTTTAGATAATTTTCCTAGGTTCATACAGCATTCATATTCTAGATTCCTTTATTGTGGTGGGCAGAATTCTAAGATGCCTCCCCAAATTCCCAACCGCTGGGGCCTATCCTCTCCCCCTCTCCCACCCTGTATAACCCCCTCCTTGGAGTACGGGCAGGACCTATGAATGGAATGGGATGTTGCTTCGTGATTGGATTACAGTCTTTGGTAAAGATGGAACTTTCCTGCAGATGTAATCAACTCCCCAGTCAGCTTCACTTTGAATGAATTCCAGGGAGATTCTCCTGCGTGGGCCTGAGTGACTCAGATAAAAGCCCTTTAAAGAGGGACTGGGTCCTTCCTGTTGGCCTTGAGGAAGTAAGCTTGTCATACTGTTAGAGGGTCCCTAAGAAGGTCATCACAGGGTGAGGGTGCTCTGGGACCCGAGAACAGCCCATGGCTGACAACCAGCAAGAAAGTAGGACCTCAGTCCTACAACCACAAGGAACAACCCAACAACCACATGAGCTTAGGAGAGACCCCCAACCTCCAGAAACACGAAGCCCCCCTGACACCTTGACTGCAGCCTGAGACCCTGAGCAGAGACCCCAGCTAAGCTCCGGCTGGACTCCTGACCCATGGAAACTGTGAGCTCGTAAATGTGTATTGTTTTAAGTGGCTAAATTTGTGGTGACTTTTTACGCATCAATGGAGAAATGGCACACTTAGGTAATAGTAGGTACGTGGAAGTCAATGTGTGCATTTCCAGGCTGGTTGATTTCACCGGACCTGGGAGGAGTCATGGCTCTGTGGATTTAAGGGAGAGTCACAAGGGCTTACACCTCCCAGGGCCAGTGAACCTGCATGTCTCCATGGAGAATCTGAGCAATCCCACAGAAAACCAAATGGGACTTGAAGTGAAAGTGTTCCAGGGTCTCAGAAGTGGCTCTGATGAGATTTTCACCAAGAAAAACTTTCCACTTTTAAATAATATTGCCTTGATTGCACCTTTTTATTCATCATGACCATGTGTTTTTTTGCCAACACAAAGAACAAAAGTCCTCTTTACAAGGTGAAATCGGTCTTCCATATTTCAGCCAAGCCAGGGGTCTCCTAGTCCCTACACTGATAATAAGATCCCAGATTTCAAAGAAAGCTGGTTATTGGTGGCCTACTTTTTTCAACGTGGTAGCATGTCAATAAATTGGAGAATATTTTAGTTTGTAGATTTCCCCAAGCATTCTGGAGAAATCCTTAGACAATTTGCCATATAAACCAAGTTAATTGCTTTATGGAGTAGAGCTATGTCAACTATTTAGATATACCATATGACAGATATTCATAAATACAAGACAGACATATTTATTGATACAGTGATGTGTAAGATAATTATTTTTATTATGTGAATTTCCGAGTTGAAATCAAGATAATCTCAGTTGTGCTACTGACTGGCATGGCCTTAACTAGTTGTCAGAAGAACAAGAAGGGAAAGCTCTGGGTGATTTTCTGATTTTTCTCAGTTCTTCCTCATGCCTGGAATGTAAATCTCAGGGCACCATAAAATTGATTAAAAAAATGAAAGTTTAAATTATTTTTTATTTTAAGTCGGGTAGGAGGATAATAGAAAAAGATCATCAAAAACAATGAGAAGAAATAATTGTTAATTTCTACAGTACCTTGAAACAGAAGCCCAAGAGAATAAATGGAATAAAGATACTATTAAAATTTCGTCTTTTATTATATCTCCTCCGCCAGAGTAATTGTTGCTGTGTCCAATATATGCAGGGGACAATTTACTAGCTGTTTTCTATTAGTTTTTAACATTAACATATACAGAAATAAAATGAATAGCAAGCTTTCTTTGCTTAATTAAATGACTGACAAGGCATAGATGTTGCTGGACCGACTCTTGTACATAATATCTAAAGGCTGGGGGAACCAAATAGAAATACCATAAGCAATGCGAACTTCCTCCTTTATTAAGTGAATATTGATGTAGTATTATAGATTATTTTTCAGACCACTGCATAAGAAGGGGCACGTGGCTGTTTTTTTCCTGCAAGAATTATATATTAGTATTCAGAAGGAAAAAAATTCCTAATGTATCATTTACACACAGAATTAAAGGTTTCCGCAGATTCTTTCCTCTGTGAAATCATGTGCTCTTCACGGGGGCTCTTCAGTTTGGATTTTTAAATGGTACGATGGTGTGGAATGATAAGATACAAGAAATGATTGGAGACACTGGCTTGTTCCAAACCCTGGAATTCCTCCATGATTTTTCTAGAAATAGAAAACTGACCTCATTAGGATCTTCAGGTGTATTCAAAGCTGGGTCAGCTCAGGAAGCCATGTTAACTAGCTGCGATAAATGGTAGCCCCACGTAAAATTAATAATAGTGTCCTTTTCTTCTGAGAGCAGGCTACGTGCTATTTCCTCTCTGTGTGTCTGTCTGTCTCCAACCGCCCCACATACACATATGCGTATGTATATGTGTGCGTATAAATACACACACACACCCCCTATATATATATATAATTACTCAGTCCAAGAACAGCCCTTTGAGGTGGGCCCTGTTAACGTCTCCATTTCATAGATGGGAAACAGAGGCACAGCACCTCGATGCCAGCGAACGCCTCCAGGCGTGCTGAGGTAGAATGGGGAAACTGAGCCTGGGTCGGGTGACTCAGGGGTTTTCTCACTCAGCAGGCATTTACTGAGCACCTACTGTGCGCACCACACACTCTTGTAGGTGCTGGGGGCATACGCTCAACACAGTGAGCGCAGCCCATGCCCTCATGGTGCCAACATTCCAGATTATTGTTCAAGATTTATTCCCTAGTAGGATATGACTAACACTTACCACCCCAGCCAAACTCAGCAAGTTAATTACATCTCGGGGAGGTTAATTAGGCATCCCAGGAAAATACATGATTGAGCTGTAAGTCAGTTTGGGGAGGCTCTGGGACTTGGCGAAGCAGTCTCTAGTTCAGTGACTGTCTAGTGTGCTTGGGTGGGCGTTGGTGGTAGGGCAGGTGCTGTGCGTGCTGGGACCTGGTTAACACATTTTTCCCTATGCTCCTTCACTCAAGGTGTGCGCGACCCCCTTCTGCCCTTTCCTGGTTCTCTGACTTGGAAACTGAAAATCAATGAATAAAATATGAAGTGTGTTTATGGGTAAATTGACGAGTGTTGGGTTTGTCAGTCAACCTCTCCCCATGTGGTTGTCGGAGTTTTTGCAGCAAGGGTTGGCTCAGGGCAGAGGCTTCATTTTATGACCCTAAAAATCAAGGACCTCCAGGAAGCAGCCACTCAGGTCAGGCTGGGGCATCCTTGGGCCATCCCACGCTCCACATTTCACCGGTGGCATTTTCTGCACTCGCCATGATTTCTCTCCCAATTGCCTATCCGGTGGCACCTTAGCGGTCCGCACTGAAATGCAGACTCTGAAAGGTTTACAGTGGATGTATATCGCATCACCAACCGTGCACGAACTCCTCAATAGAACACCTGTGGCCGCGAAGATACAGTAATTCACATTTCTAATATTGCTAATAAAATGTAACAAAAGGAAAACCAAAATGTCAAACAAGCAATAATACTGATTGTATTTCTCTTAGACTGAGTAAAGAAAATCATAGTGACTCTAATTGGTTAGAATAACGAAAAGAAGAGAGAGAGAGAGAAGAAAAACCTCCAGGAGTTAACAGTGACTCAACCAGAGGGACAGTGAGTATAATTTTATTAAAAGTAGGTGGTAAAAAGGCAACATGCCTGGGAGAGGAGATATTTTAGAATGGTGTAATTGACTTGAATTAATTATGAGGGTGATGAATGGTGCCCACCTACGGAAATGAGGGCAGGCCTGAGATTCCAGCCAATGAAAATGCAGCTGTGCTTTAGTGGACCACGGCATCGTATTTCAAGGAGCTCAAATTGTGAGGGAAGAGGAGTGATATTTATGGAGTGCAAAGCATGGTGAGGCTTTGTGGGAAACCACGGATATTCAGCTTGTCAGAAAACGTCTTACTATTTACTCCTGCAATCCCGAGACGGAAGCCGTCCGCCTCTAGAGGTTTCATTTACCCATTTTCCAGATAGAAAGCTCCAGTCGATACACTGAAGCTGCTGTGCTTTCTGGAACGTCATTTCAGATTTTTAGATGATTCCTCTGCATCACCAGCCCTGCGACATGCTTGGGAGAAAATGCTGGTAATGATTCAGGTCTCGCAGAATAATCCTCGTGTTGCAGTTTGTCGCAACTGGAGTCCATGCGGCCCACATTTCCCTTGCTGGTGATTTCGCCTTACAACTTTAAGCCCCATTGAGGGCCGGCATTCACAGGCAAGAAATTGTGGATTTTTTTCAAAAAAAGGAAAACATAACTCAGGTTGCATGAACATAATGCTTAACGGACAAAAGCAGCACGTGGAATAAATACACTCCCTCAGATGTTCCCAAACGTCCAGAGGCCCCACGGTAGCTTCGCCAACAGCTGGGTCATAGGCTGCCGGTTTCTGGGTCACCTGGAAGGCGTGGTACGGACACAGGTTCACCAGTGAAGGCGCTGATGCTGGTGAAAAAAACTTTGTTGTGCTTTTTGGCGTTACAGGCTCCAGACTCTTCCATTATCCAGAGCTCTGGCACCAGCTCCAGATGGGATTACCTTCGAAACAATATTCTTCTCCAGCTCTTTTGCCTACGGAGTGTCCACGAGGTTGTTACTATATGACAATTCAAGGTTTTTTTGTTTTTTTTCTATTTACAATGATGTTGCTAAAAGTCAAAACACAAATAAAATGGGAATGTGTCCAAATACCTAGAGGTTGATCCACGTTTCATATGTAGTATATCACATTAAGAAAGGTTAATTCTGTATTAAATGCAATGAGAAATACAATACAGGGCCTGTCACGCTGACATGGAATGGCGGGTACTACAAAGCCGCTCAGCAGGAAGCCTTGTTATATTTTTTATATGTTACTAGATGTCTACTTAGAATTGATCAAACCTTGGCTTCCGAAACATATATGCCAACACCTCCGCAACACGCCATAAACCAGACTCTCAGAAAATAATAATGATGCTTATCAGTCACTTGCCTTGAGTTTGCTTGTGAAAAACCTCCAGCTAGTGTGCTGTTGGAGCTCTTAAAACATAGATCTTTTTGCTGTACTGATAATTCACTCACAGCTTGAGATTGATGACTGTGTGAAGTCCATAAAAGATGTTACCACTATATTTTGCTCTTATGATTTATTTTATCATGTTGTCAAGGTTTGCAGAAAACAAGAAACAAATCAATGAATGTCATGCTTAAATATTAAAGAAGGCTGTAATACACATTTTTATTCAGATGCCTTATTCAATCTTGTGGCTCAGAAAAGAGCAGAGGCAACAAAGCTTTTATTTGAATTACTTTTGGAAAAATTAATTTAGGAGGACTGTTGAATTGTGAACGGCAAAAGGGAGCTAACCTTATTTGCTTAAATAGGAATATATGGTCGCAGGATTCCTTGGAAAAGCAGCTCTAACAAACCACAGGGAAGCGGTTAGATTGTAAAGCGTCAAGCACTTGGGCTGTAGTGTACTTAACAAGTTGAAGCCGGCCGCGTGGATAGAAGGGTGTTGGGAAAGAAGCAAAGGGATGAGACTTTGCTTCGGCGATGGGGGATGGATGCTCTGCGCTTTGCTTTTGAAACGAATCATTTCCTTCATCATTATATGAAATCAAGATCACCAGCTATTCCTAGGGCAGGCACTGTCTGTAAGCGTGGTATATCCCAGAATTGTTGGCCTTTCCCACACCTCATTAGATAGCAAGCAGAGAAGAACAGCTAAATCTTGCTTTATTATTCTGAATTGGACTGGCTCTCTGAAAGGGGGACCTACCTGTGCAGATGTTGTCACCTGCATATTCAAACAATCCAAAGAGTTGGAGACCATGCATTTCCAGAGCATAAAAAAAATACACTCTGGCTTCTAATTTTTTTTTTTTTTTTTTTTTGAAATAGAGAATAAGGTAAAAAATAACTCAGGAGACCTATGTCAAAAATGAGACTCCCGGGTCATTTCCCCAGATCAGTTTGCTTCAGCCTTAACCCTTTCTGCAAACTCAGGTCTGAGCAGGTTTAACGGACGAACAGACCCCATGACTGCCTGACAATTTGAGGTCGGAAATGCCTTTGGATTATCAAAGAAAAAGTAATTAGATTCTGCATCCTTTCATGGTTAAGTGTATTTTACTGTATTTCATTATATTCCTGTTTCTTGAAAATTAGTGATCAACACAAGGTATGTATGGTGATTCCAGATTAACATGAATATTCAATTAACCACAAGACCCCGCTCTTTGACCGTTTTGAATAAACTGGAGTTTATTTGAATTTAGAAAACAGATAAATTAGGAGGTGATCATTTGCATTACAATAGGATTCTTCATTCTCAGGGAGGATTCCTTGTGGGATTCTTTTAAATAGAAAGCTCTCCAAGTACTTGGAAAAATATAATTTGATTTTTAAAAATTCTCTTCTCGTGTAGTTGCTCAGGAACACGCCTATTGTATGAAACGAGAGGCATATCTATTTAATTTGGTAACGAGAGAGCCTCATTGTAAACATTTGGGCCTTAAAAAAATTCAGATGTAATAGCTGGAGATTCATTCGCAGACGTTAAACTTAAGTTCCGTCGCACGACCACGTTCCCTTGCTCTGGGTCAGCGCGAATCTACAAAGTCAATGACATCCGTTTACCTGCAACCACCTCTCTCTCTGCCCGAACCTGGACCAGAGGAGATGCTCTGAGGGGAAAATGAAATGCCTCGTGCGGGGACGGCTGCCGGGTGAGGCCTGTTTTCCCTTTAGTGCCCCAAGGAAGGAGAAAAAGCAGAGAGCACGGGACCCACGGGGCGGATTCTGGAGCCTCCAGGATCGCTCAAGCGGCCCTGATGGTTTATCACAAAAGTTGCACGTGAATAGGAAAAGGCCTGGTCAGAATCCCACAAAACTGCTCTCTGTTACAGGCAGCTGGCTCTGGGTGCGTGTGCGTGTGCGTGTGCGTGTGTGTGCGTGTGTGCGTGTGTGCACACGTGCGCGCTTAGTCACCTGGTGCGGGGCTGCTGTGGTGTTTACATCACCTCGGTTGGTTACCTGGATGGCTGCTCTGGTGCTGAATACGACAGAGAACAGGTTCTGAGCGGCGAGGAGGTTCTCGGATGGGTGGGCCTGCAGAGGCAGCCCTGGGGCCGCAGGGAGGAAGTCTGTCCTGACCTCAGAAAATCGTGGTGGACAAAGCCGCTGAGTTGGGCCTGAGCAGCCGGTTATAAGCCTACCGGCCCTCTCTGTTCTCTCCTGGGTCCTGGGGCGGCACCCTCAGCGTCTCTCCCTCCTGGGACCCAGTTTGCACAGGAGGCTCAGCCTGAATGGAACTCAGAGATGAGCTCCCTTCCTTCCTCTGCCACATCTCCCGGGCTGTAGTAACACGTCTAATGGCCAAGATGGTCCTGAGTTAGGAAAGAGGAGAAACCCCAGGTAAGCGACGTTCATAAGGTTTTGAGAAATCCTGTGGGAAAGGAGCTCGGCTGTCTGTCTCCCACGCCTGGTGGATCTCCACAAAGGAGACACGCCATGCAGAGCGCTGAGTGCTATCCAGATCAGCTCCTGCATGGAGGACTTGGCAGAACATACTTTGGAAAGAGCTGAGTGTGTATCTCAAGGCGGTGTGGAAAGCAATCTGATGAAACAGTCGTTCTGTGATGGGAATGTTCCGTTCCCTTTACTCTTCTTGGGCTATTTGTATATACGTGAGTTAGTGGAGCTTGTCAGCCAGAATGGATTTCGTAACTGGAGGAGGTTGAGACGTGGCAGAGAGACTTGTAGGGGTAGCAGAACTTTCTGAAGCGCTCACTTGTTTGGCCTCCAACCTCGGAGTTTCCGTGCGGCCTCTACTTGCCCCACCTCCAGCCGCCTTAGCTCTCTACTCTCTTTCTTGTTGGCCTGTTGTCCAGGGGCCCAGGTCATCGTTAGGTGACCTCAGCGTCGCCACCTGGACGGGAGATTCACTTCTTGAACGTGAAACACGAGAAGGCATTTCCATTTCTCTTCCACTGAAATAGCAGGGAGGCCCCGTGTCAGATGTGGGTGCCTTTCTAGATGACCAGCTCTTGGAGGGAAGCAGGAAGTCCTCTGTGTTTCCTTTTCTTCTTCTGTTCCTACAGAACCTCTCATCACATATCAGCTGGGGCTGTAGGGTTGAGTGTGTGCTGTCTAGAACTGCATCCCGAGAGGATTTCAGTAGAACAGGGTACAGATGCTCTGGCTCCAAGAAGATGCTGTCAAGGCCTGTGTTCAGAAGCTCTTGGCATGTTAGGTCCGTGTTCTCACCCAGCTTCGGCCTGTCTCCTCACCACCCAGGACTCAGCCTGGCAAGCAACCTAATATTACATCCCTTTCTGTGACCCCAGCTGGGCTGGTTAGAAACCGTATTTAGACTCTAACAGGATGGAGCTGACTTCTGTCAGCACGGCACTCAGCTACTTCTAATTAGAATGTTTGCAGCAAAAACCTTGCTCTGAACTTACAAAAATGAGCTCTGGGTACTTTCCACCCTTCCATAGAACGGGAGATTGTATCAGTCCTTTGCTCAGATCCTTAGGTCAAAGACTGAGACCCTTAAGTGGACGGCAATGTTAGTCTATTCACTGGTACTACAATCCACAAAAGAGTTAATAAATCTGATGAATGTCCAGATCAGGCTCATCCGGGAAAGCAACCGGAGGCACTGGTCTCCTCCTGTTGCCACATCTGTTGGACCCTGCGGTGGTTCTGAAATCGGACCTGCCCAGGAGCTTGGGATTGGTGCCTGGGTCCCCACTTAACACAGCCTCCAGCTGGGGGACACCTCCCACACTCGGGGCCCTTACAGGGGCCGAGGACACACCCAGCCTGGGGGCCACCACTTGTCCTTTGGTTTCCTGTGATGAGCTCATGACTCTAGGAATAACCTGGAATTCAGTCTATGCTTTATAAAAATAAAATGGTTTGCAGGCTCTGTGCACTGGGTGATGGAGAATATGTTCAGAGTAGCAGGAGCCCGAGTCCCCGAGGCAACTGAGGCCACGTCCAGCACTTGCTAGGGGCACGTGAGATCCAAGCCTCTAGGACTCTGTCATGTCAACTCGAGACAGGTTCTCTGACCGTGGCTTTCGAAAGATCTGGATTTCCTTTGGTCGATTCTGTCATTCTTCAGATGGGGGCATTCCTTCAAGGGGACGACAGAAGGCCACCTCAAAGCTCACTCTTTATTCGAGCAGTTGTTTCCTGAATCTTCGACAGGACTCCTCCCACGTCCTTTCCATAAGGACCCGTGGCCTTCCTCAGGGTGGGTCTGGAGGAAAAGCCTCTGGAGATTAAAGAGCGCAGATGTGCACAAGATGCCGAGAGCAGAAGCAACAGAAACGCAGCAGCAGAGCAGCCTCCTTGCCAGCCCTCTCTGTGTGGTGCTGCCCCCTGAAATTCCCTGCAGACCCCGGAGCTTGTCCTCCCCGAGTCCTGATGGTCTGCCTGCAGACAGGCTGCGAGCACACGGGGGCCCCAGAATCAGGGCCCTCTGGCCACGTGGCCTGGCCTCGGCGTTCCTAGTTTTCTGTTGCTCTGGTTTCCACGAGACTGGGTGGAAGTGAGCCCAGGTTTTCTTTTTAAGCAACAGAAACGCTTTGTGATTCTCGTTGGCTGGGAGCAGGCACACGGTCCCTCGCCAACTCCTCTCTTGATTGGGGGGGCGTGGGGGAAGGATCGGGCGACAGCTGAGCGACCCAGGGCTCCCTCTCCATGTACAGCATCACGCTGCCACGCTTGGGGGCTTCCAGATAATCCGGGGCTTTGACCATAAGTAGGGGTGGGAGCCCACATGAGCTCAAGGCGGGCACTGCTCCAAGCGCACATTTAGGCCAAGGAGGTGCACTTGTCTCCTGAGACCACCGAGGGGCCACTTTGTTGCTATCACTGTGGCCCTGGCCAGCTTCTCTGGAATAAATCGTCCCTCGCTTCTTTCCCCCACTTCCCATTGGCATCTGAGGGCTTCTTCCTGAGCGGTTATCGAAAGCCACCCCCTAAGAATTTCTAGAACCTTCCTCCTCTCCATAGCCACAGGGCAGCAGCCACGGGACAGCTCTGTGCCTGGCCTCCTACCCGCCCTGCCATCCCCGGGCAGGGCCTTGGAGCTCAGGTGCGGCACCTGCTCTCAGCACCTTTTCTTTCTCAGTCCCGTCTCATGGATGCGGACTTCCGGGCTGGGGTCAGCAAACTTCCCGCCTAAGCATTTACAAGACCTTGTGTCCTGGGGTATTTCTCTGGAAACCCCCAGGTGCACATCTGGAGACCGCGTGCCCACAGATGCACACGCGTGCACACGCAGCCACGGCTGCACAACCAGATGTGCACTGCACGTGTGCACACAAATGCACACTCACTCGGCCAGGTGCGCCCAAGCCGGTGCACCGGGCGGGCACACGTGCGCACACACACACCGTGCTCACACTCCTGTCTCCGCCGAGTGAGCCGCGGGTTCTTCGGTGGCTGCAGCTGCCAGGTGTGAGGTGGGGAGAATAAGTCTCCACGTGAGCGTACCTTCTGTAAACGTACCCGAGGCTTCTTTCTATTGCCGTCACACCATCCTGAATTCCAGCTGCTGAAGGTAACACACAGGTAGGTGCTTCCAGGATGCAGTCCGAGCCCACATCCTGGTGCTTATTCTGAGCAAACAGTTTCAGGTCTCCCCTGGATGAAACTGGCATGCAATAGAGTAACGTAGGGGCCTCTCTCTAAAATACCACCTGGAGTAGTTTCTTCCCTGCTTGGAATTCCAGCAAAACAGGCTCTGTGTCCTTCTCAGCTGTTTCACGGGCAGATGTAGTAGCTGATTAAAGAAAATAAAACAGCCTGGTGCCTACATCCTGGAGCGGAGGGAGGGGCGTGGGGAGAGGCTGCAGCTCGGCGTCTGGGCGGTGCCATCGCTATGTCATCAAAGTCACTGTGCAGGTCAGTGACTTTCTCCTCTTCCCCTCCTGAGCTTCCAACCACATCCCATTAGCACCGCCCCACGTGACGCAGTCCGTCTTAATGAGAGTCACGCTCCAGCAGAATGTGTGCGACTTGAGCCTTTAGAAACAGGTGCCATCCTCGGAGCCCAGGTGGGGACACAAGTAGGACAGGCCCCTCCATGCGGCTCCAAGAAGTGGCCTCAGCTTCTCGGAGCAAGATGTTTGCTGGCTTGTGATCAGTTAGGCCATTTCAGTGTCCGCCACCTTCCCCAGGGACCCGGACAGGAGGGGAGTGACGCCAGGTTCTTGCCTCCTGGAGTGGAGTTTTCTCCGGCTGCTGTGTCACCGATCTGAGAAGCTTCCCTGGACGACCAGGAGGGCTGGGCACTCTGCTTTCCTCTTCGTGTGTCTGTATATCGATCATACTAAAATACTCTGTTCACAGAAGTCACGTGTTAGGGATGCTCTGGAGGGAGATGGGCCTCCTCTGGGGAGTGGGTTTGGGGTGGAGGTTGCAAGACCATTCCAGGCGGTGTCTAATGCTGGCAAAGCAGAGTCACCCTGTGTGACCTCGGCCGTGTTGTTCCCCGTGGGCTCCTCTTGCTGCTTTGTCACGAGTGGTTCAGGGCAAGGGCATATGCTGAGACACCTTGAACACGTCTAGACCCCTAAGGTTGATTTCTCTTTCAATGATGCATCTAGACCTTTTTCTCCCGGCTCCTTCCAAGCACAGGGGTAGGGATCCTTTCATGCTGGAGGCACAGAGAAGTCCCGTGGCTTCCAGGATTTTGAGATTTGCTTCCTTTAGCCTCATACAGACGGAGACGCGATCTGTGGAACTTGCATTAGACTGAAAGCTTTGTTCTCCCGTCTGTAGGCAGAGGCCCGAGCCACCTTCAAGGAGGCTCGTGGAGTGGGGGAGCCGTTGGACCAGCTGCAGGTGGGCCCAGAGGGAAGCATGGCCTCTCCGGAGCCCCTTGCCTCTGCACAGCCTTCTCGGCCAGCCCTTCCCAGCCCCCCTCTAGCCTGGGACCAGAGCCTGCTTCTCAGAGCACAATTCTGAGCGAGTCGGTCCCGGGCGGAAACGCTCACGGGCTCCCGAAGCCTGTGTGTCAACCCCGCCCTCCTCAGCCTTGACTGGAAAACCCTTTACAGTCAGCCTCCAACCACAGTTCCCAACTCATCTCTGGGGGCTCCTCGCCTCCCCGCGCCCGGGAGTGGGGTGAATGGTGGCCCCGTAAACACGTGTCCACACCCTGACTCTGGACCCCGTGAATGTGACCTTATTTGGAGAAAAGGGTCTTTCTGGATGCGATTAAATTAAGGGTCTTGAGAGGAGATCACCTGGGTTTAGAGTGGATTCCAAATCCCATCATCACGGCTGTCCTGGTAAGAGAAACCCAAGGGGGAAGAGAGAGACCCTGTGAAGACGAAGGAGTCGTCGGGTGATGGGACTGCAAAAGCCACAGGACGCCGGCAGCCACCAGGCCCCGGAGAGGCAGAGAGCGATTCTCCGCCACAGCCCCGGAGGGAGCCCCGCCGATACTTCAGTGTGAGACGCCCCGCTTCCAGATCGGTGAGAGAATAAATCCTGCTGCCTTAAGCACCCCTGTTTGGGGTAATTGGTTACAGCACCCCCAGCTGCTCTTGCCCTTCTCGGAGCTTTTGCTCAAGCTTTCCTGCAGCGGAGGGTGCCCCCCCCAGCCCTTACTGACCCCCAGAGAAGTCCTTCTCACCCTCGCCACAGAGCCACGCCGCTGCCTCCCCACCGTCTGCGGGGCCTGCGTTCCCCGGGCCAGGGTCTGCCTGTGATATGTCTCTTTATCTCCGTAGATGGTAGGATGCCCAGCTGGGGTCAGGAGTGGGGCCGAGCACCGCAAATAGCGCCACTCTTTACTGGATTAGTCATAATGAACTAACCGCTCGGGTCACAGGGCAGCAGAAAAGTGAAAAGGGAGGAGGGTTTTGTTGACAACAAGTCGCTTCTATGTACCATCCTCCCTCGGAGAGGTGCTGATTTCAAATCTACCGTTTGATTCAAAATCTGCTCACATGAACCACATTCCAGCTCCTTGACTCAGGCACTGAGGAGTCCGAGATGAAAGTAAGAGGTTCCTTTCCCTCTGGAGACTCCTCGTCCGGGGCCAGAGACTGGCCTGCGAGCGACTCTCACGGTCATTAGCCGCGCTCCAGACTGTTCGTGGGACTCCTCCTCACCTTGCAAAGTGCTCTGTACGACTTAATTAGGGCCAGAGTTAGCGAATGAAAATATTGGCTGCCCGGTTCCATTGAATTTCAAATAAACAACAATGTTTCAGTATAAGTCGGTCTCTCACACAATATTCGGGACCTACTCACCCTACAAATCTCTCCTCGTGTATCTGAAAGTCTGTTTTTACCTGGGCACCCTGTATCTCCTGGCAACCCTGAATTTAGCCATCACAGCAGTTCTCTGAAGTAGGTGGTGATGGGATCTTCCAGTTACAGGTAAGAAAAGAGAAGATGACGAGGTGGTGCCATTTCATTGTTACATCAAATTCAGAGCCATTTCGTCCTGGAGGTGGCATCACAGTCACACCAGCATGTATGGCCCCGATATGCCTGAAGCGCAGCTGGGACTTCCTCAGAGGACTCAGGGTGGAACACCTTTGCCAGAATCTCTGCGAAACCGCCTTTTGGTAGAATTGGGGACGATTTTCTGCAGGTGAGCTGGCGGCGAAGAGGGAGAGCACAGGAGATAAAGTTAGACAGTTTGAAGGACAGACCACACCAGCTGGAGATGTGGGATCAAGTTCAGAGGTGTCCTAAGGGTGCACCATGAACGACCCCTGGATGTGTCCTTTGAAACAGTGGGTCTCAGGACCGGCCATGCCGGCCAGACTTGGTGAGATCCTCAAGGCCATCAGCTTTGCACTCGGTAACCCCTGAACTGTGCTGATACAGCACATTGGAAACGTTCTTCACCACCAAAGCTTTCTATCCCTT
Organism: Kogia breviceps; assembly: GCF_026419965.1. Classification (NCBI taxonomy): domain Eukaryota; kingdom Metazoa; phylum Chordata; class Mammalia; order Artiodactyla; family Physeteridae; genus Kogia; species Kogia breviceps. The sequence continues at coordinate 3,517,997 of NC_081311.1, forward strand.
CCACCACCTTGTGGGATGCTGGTCGATTACAGAACGCACGTGGATAATCCTTGTTCCCCCAGCTGGAGCATGTGGGAAGCGGCCACATCTCAAGTGGAAAGAACTGCCCCCCATTTGCACCTTGAGCCCCGTTTATCCCCGCGGGGATCCCCACCTCCTGGCTACTCACATGCCTGTTCTCTTTGCCCAGCCATCATCAGATGATGAGAGGCTCGCTCCGTGCCTGAAGAAAGTACGTTCTCAGTCGACGCTGAATGAAGCTGGCTGGTCCACCCACGTGACACCCGTTTCTTTTTCTGCGCCCTGTCCCTGTCGGGAAGGGCTGACAAGGTACCTTTCTGATCACGCCTCCCTCCGGAGCTGCCCTCCTCCCCGCCCTGCTCCTGGTCTGCTCTGGCGGGAAGCTCTGAGGGTCACCAGGCCTCTGGGCACCGGCGGGGAGCCCCCTCCCCTCCCGTGGCTGGAATGATGTTTTCTCGGGGCCACCGTTGCCGTCCCTAAGGGAGGGGTCGACATGAGGACGTGCAAGGACTTGGGCAAAATGAGTTTCCTGATGGCCGAGGAGGTCGAACCCAAGAACACTCGATCGATGTGTCTGATTTGAAATCTGAAAGCCTTTGTTGGGACCGGGGATGTGAGGAGGACCGGACCAGGTGGGGACCAGGTGAGGGGAGGGGGATTGATTGGCCTTGGAAGCAGGGTTAATTCCTGAAGCCGAGGCGCGTGACAGCTGTGTGGTCTCATAAATAAGCAGGCATCGGCCTCCGCTCCGGGTCCTGATGAGAGGACAGGCCTGCGAGGAATTGTGGGAGCTCAGCTCACCCACATGTGCGGGCAGCAGGGGTCTCCGTCCTCCTAAAGGAGAATCTGGCCCGTTGACAATCAGGCTGACGTAGGCTTCATCTCCCGGGAAGAAACCAAGAGGGAAAGCGGCACCAGCCTCCTCCCCCTCCTCACCCAACGAAGCCAAGACCCATCACTCACCATCCAAGTTGTTGACCGGGTCCAGAGCCAGCAGGAGGAGCCCCGAAAGGAACGCTCATGTTCCTCGCCCCTTCCCATCTGCAGCGCACCGCTAAGGACCCGTGCTCCTTCCGCAACCATTTCCACCACACGAGCATTGCCAGACCCAGTCCCGTCTTCTGGTCCGCCCGGTGGTGCCCCTAGAGGAGGCTCAGGCTGTGTCAGCCTCCATTCCAACAGCAGCAGCAGCGTGTGAGGGGCCGGGGACCTGCCGGGGTAGGCAGCGTGGAGGCCTGGGTCGGGAGGTGTGGGAAAATGGCCCCAGTGTCCACGCCTGTCTCCCTGCCCCGCTGGCATCACGGCCACTGGGCTGGCAACTGCTTCTGGCAGCGCTTCGGGTATCCCGTGGCAGCTAGGAGCCAGGCCGGCCCAGTGAGGGCTGCGTTCCTGGCCCAGGTCACACCCAAGTCTTTTTTCCCGGACAAGAACCAACATTTCCAGCTTTTGAAGTGGATTTGCCTAATACACGTCTTATGCACCTGGGGACTTTAAAACAGTAGATTGAGAGGGGACTCAGGTTGGAAAGGCCCACAGAAACCTTTGGCTCAGAGATGCTGAATGACCTGCCCGAACTGGAACCACTTCCGGACAATTCAGTCCAGACGTGATAGAGCAAAGTGGTCACAGCAGGGCAGGGGCTGCACCTCCGTGTTCAAACTCTAGCTCTCCATCGACCAGGTGTTCGGATTAGGCAAATTACCAAAGCATTCCACAGCCAAGTCCTTTCCTCTGTACCACGGGCGCGGGAGGGGGAGTGTATACTAGAGTCTCCTTCTAGGGGTTGCTTCGAGGATTCTGTATGACGATTCTGGTCAGAGGCTGGGATGGGTCCAGTACGTAGCCGGTGCTCTGCCGACATTTGCTGATTTTGAGATGTGATGGCACCGAGTCTGTTACCAGAGAAGCGACTGACGGGCAAGGCATTATGGTTTGTGATCTGCCTGGTAAAGGAGCTGGCACAAAACGTGTTTTAACCTGATGTCTTTAATTTTTAGCAGCGAGCACGGGACGGTGGCGACTGTTGCTTTCCTGCCCCGTCCCACGCTTAGACACGGCACACAGTTAGGACTCGGGGCCAGGTAGCGGGTTTCATTTCATCCATTCACCAGCTGTGTGACCTTGGGCAAGTCACATACTCTCTATCCTCACCTGTAAGATGAGGATTGGACTAATTACTTCCTCCTAGGTCGATATGAGATTGACTAAAGGAACGTGTCGGTCTTGGAATGTCCTGGGTACATGGTAAGTACTTAGGGTTTTAAAAACAAAACAGTTCTCATCAGTGCTTGCTGGCACTTGGGGGTGGGGAGGGAGGGAAGGAAGGAGGGAGGGATGAGGAGGTGGAGTCCAGGGGACTTTAGAGCAGTGCCGTATGACTCTGTAATGGCAGGTGCACGCTATCATGCATTTGTCCAAACCCACAGAATGCACAACACAGAGTCACTCTAATGTAAGTTATGGACTGTAGTTAATAATAATGGACTCATGGTGGTTCACCATTGGTTCACTGGAAGTGGGGCAGGTGGGATGAGAGAGCATATGGGAACTCCGTACTTTCTGCTCAACTTTTCTGTAAGCCTAAAAGTGCTCCAAGAAACCAAGTCAGTTAATGAAAGATAGTCAGTTATCCACGGATTAGGCTGTTGCACTGTTTGATCTGGGGGTGCTTCTCGCCTCACACGGTGGTCAGTCTCTTCACTTCCTCACCTTTCACTCTCATCCTTTTCCTTCTTTGGTTCCCAAGAGACGCCCACCATGGCCAGGCTGTCAGCTCTTTTGAGTCCCTCCACTGGCCGGCCCTTGATGGGTATTGGATGGCCAAGGGGACGCAGCGCTTCTAAGCTGTGCTGGAAAAACTGGAGATGCTCCTGGACTCCTTTGGTCCTCTTCTGCCCCCTCCCTGCCGCTGCCTCTCTCCAGCCCGTGTCACCGCGCGGCAGCAGCGGCCAGCCCTCGGCGGCCCCTCTCCCGTGGAGGATTTCCTGCACACTCGCTTATCTGCCCTTGGGCTGCCAGCTCCTGCTCTGGTGCCGAGGGGTCTGCCTCCTTGCTCAGATCTGCTCCATGAGTCATCAGGCATTTTGCTCCGTGGGCCAAATCAGGAAGACCTAGCTACAGCCAAGAGCAGACCGCAGAGTAAGGAAAACAGGCCTCTCCAAGGTGTCGCCTCCTTGACCATGACTTTCACTTAGGCAGGTATTAATATCATGCTGCACTTTCCCCCCCCCTTGCTTCTGTGATTTCTCTCCAGCAAAACTGCACAGCCCGTCAGTTCTCAGTGAGAACTTTTCCTAGGTTGTTTTGTTTTACATCTTTCCAATCTTCGCGTGACATGTGCAGTCGTAGTTTCTCCAAGCCCAGGAAAGCATGCCTGTGCCCCAAATAATGGAAAATAAGGAACAGGAGGCATCTTTTTGCACCTACGAGTGTTGGAGTGAGTTTTGATGTCACTGTTGTGTCTGTTTTGTCCCTAAACATCATTTCCAGTGGTTGTGTGTGTGTGTGTGTGTGTGCGCGCGCGCGCGCGCGCGTGTGTGTGTGTGGTCTGGCATTCTTTACCCAAGTTGGGGCTTTCTCCCTCAAACTCATCTTGTTACAGAACTCTTCCAGGAAGGTGCTGGAGCTGATGTAACGCCCGACTCTCATGTTGACCCAAGAAACTGAAAATCGCTCATGTGGGAAACAGACACGGGTGGCCACCCGCTGATCGGCTCACCTCCTTTGGAGACCCTTTGGGATTTTTCTAGATGGGCTTTAACAAACTGTACGTTTTGGGGGTCAAATGTTCAAAGTAATGCCAAACAGAATTGCACGCTTTTGCCATACTTAAAGGGGAAGCGAATCTAGAAACTACTCGGTGGCCTTCCAGGGCTGCATGTCCCCACCAGCTCAAGTTAAGTACTCGGAAAGAGTGTGAAAATTGGATCCATGGCGTGAGGATCCTGCAGCATTGATAATGCCAACATGACAAGTTGTCACTTTGCCGTATGTTCCTTAGCATGACTAAACCTTAATAGCCAGGTTATTCTGGTGACTCTAGAATAATCAGGGCAACAGAACAGGGGTGAATGGCAGTTACTGTAATTACTCTAGAAAGAGGACCAAAGCAAACAGAAATTCTCTCTAATTTTATATATTCCCAATAGGTGCACATGCTACATCATTATCACTATAGAAACTACTTAGGAGTTGGCCAAAAATCAGTGCTGCGTCGCACGCTGGTGGGTCAGCGTGCACACAGCTCCCGAGGCAGCCCTCGCGACCCCAGGTGAGCTCGGAGGATGCCAGGCATTGATAGGAGGGGCTGGAGAACAACAGACGCCCCAAACTAAAGATATGCTGCTGGATCTGTTCTCCATCGATTTTGATGCTTTGGATCCAGCTGCCACTTCTGGACGTTAGCAGACCTCAGCAGTATATGTGCCGTGATGGCAGGAGCAGTGGAGACTCTTGTACTGTTATTATGATTACTCTTAACGAT